>NW_013666792.1:84397-99110 GCF_000517525.1 Limulus polyphemus
TCTTTTACCAACGAATAGTGGGATTGACCGTCACATTATAACGCCTCCCACGGCTGAAAGGGCGAGCATATTTGGTGTGACGGGGATTCGAACCCGCGACCCTCAGATTGCGAGTCGAGTGCCCTAACCACCTGGCCATGCCGGGCCTCCTAAAGTGTGTGTGTGTGTACTTAAATGAAAACATTTACATTATAGCTGCCAAAAATTTGATTTCAAAACCTGATTCTGTATTCAATAATGTTTCAGTTTTATTTCAGTATTAATTTGAAATTTGGTGAAATATTCGTAAAAATCCCTTAAAAATCTGAGATGAAAAGTTAGGAATTTCAGGAGAAAATACTAGCTTCAAACTAAGCAATTCGAACAATTGTCTATTAGGTACTAAGGATGGTCTATTAGAACTATATATGTTTGAACTTTTTTAACATTACCTATTGTGAGACGATCACTTTTTAATCTAATGTGTTCATAAGACATGTCACAGTCAAACGATATTGGTTGTCAAACTATTAGTACAATCCAGCTCATATCACCGGCTGGTCTAATTTATTATTATAATTCACAAATAACAAATGATTTCAAATCCAAATACGATGTTCACGGATACTGATTGTTTTGACCAAAGCATATGAAGGAAGTCGCTGAGGCACTGATTTAACCAATTTTGGACAATGTAAGAGATGAAAGTTGTTCAGGTATTATCTCAGAAGAGGCTTTGTCCATCAAGACGTAAATACAACATTGTGGAATAGACATGATTGATATTTTCCTTCACTTACACTCTGCATGTTGTACCCTCTAAAGTAGAAAAAACTAAAATAAAGGGTAAAACGTCAATGCTTACAATGAGAAAGTTTTCAACTCCTTTATACTAGCTCTAGGAGCAAGCACTCTCAAAACAACACAAACTTGGTTAGATATCTCATGCAGTTTTATTTATATTGTTACTCCACTGTCAGTTCAGAAGAGAATGAAACGCTGTTCAAACACGTTTCCAATCATTTATTGTCCACTATTTGCGCTCTAAGCACCTCTGAAGGCGTGCTTTCTATCTTGAGAGAATCGCTTTTTCAGACTTTTTGGCTGTCATATGACAGTGCTTGTAATGTTCTTCGGATGCTTGTATCGCACTGTTGGACACAGTCGGATACTGACTATTGTTGAAGGAGTTGGTCAGTTCATACACATTCCAACTTTTGTTACATTTTACAACCACAACCAGTTTTGTTTTCTCTGTCAATCATCGGCCATTGAGAGCTTGTTTTGTTTTTCTAGTAGTAGACGTATTCCTTTCAGACTGTCATTGTACATAGTTTGTAATGATAGTTTTATCTGAGCTGCCAATCAAAGAAAATTTGTAATAAAGGCTCTCTTTGTATATGGTACCCTCTATCATGCTCCTTTGGAAGTTCGAGATGTCCTTGCTCTTGCTCATTGACTTGCAGACAAAGTATGTTATGTCTACATCTATACGTTCATAAGACTCAAGTGGTCGATTGGAACATCGCATGATGAATCTATTTTACATATTCAAATAAATCAAATGTTCTACAAATGTGTGCAAACTGTTCTAATGATCCTTACAAAAGGACATGATGTTATCATTTCAATTTTTGTACTAAATACAGTGAATGCTTATAAATGCCTTTTGTTGTTGTTTTTACAAAATTTTATGTGTGAGTAAATTTTCTGGATTCAAATCGACAGGTTTATTCAACAAAGGGACCCAGATATTAAGTCAATAGCAGCACTTAAGCCATATTGTACTTGTTATTTTCTTTCCTCTGGTGTCCCTCGGGGGAACAACGATAAGTTTAAGGACTTACAATGCTAAAATCCGGAGTTCGATATCTCGCAGTGGACACAGCAGATAGCCCAATGTGACTTTGCTCTACAACAAACAAGCAAATTTTCCTCTAGAGACGTAGAGCTCATACATTGGATCCAATGAAAACACTATTTCCGAGCTAAACAAATAATGGAATTCAGTTAACGTTATTCTGTAAATTAAATCATTGCGATTAGTTATAGAACATTTGTAAAATTAGTACAGCAAAACTAAGCCAAGTAGTAGAGAAATTTTCAGACAACAGGTGAGAGATTTGATGTTATATTTATATTGGTCTGCTTCATCTGTGTTAACACATAACACACATAACTTTCTGTTGGATTTTAGAAAGTGAGATATATTAAATTTGCTTTAACCGGCCACAGTGCAAAGGGTTAAGAGCTGAATGCCAGGAAGGCCAATATAAAACACCGAAATAATGAGGAGGAAAAGAAGTTAATAGTCTTTTGAAAACTGCGAAACTTTTTCTGGGAGTGGGGGGAGAGGTCGTTTATAAACAACAAAAAAAGAGAGTTATATAAGTATTAATCATGTACTGTTCTTCTTTTACGCGAAGTTAAGATTACTATAGTCAGGGTCGCCAAAAGCCATCATGGGCCCTGAGAATAAAGCTGGTGTGTACCCCCCCCCCCCACGTACATGCACAAGTGATTGAAGATGCGGTTAATATTTGCTTTAACGTTTCATACTGATTTTGTTTTGCTGCTTTCATGGGCCCCCTTGGGTAGTGGGCCCCTGGGTAGTTACTACAGTAACTTTAAGGACAGTGCCACCATTTTTTAATCACAAATATGGAGTTAGGTTTAATATAGTGATAGTCTTTATGACGATGCTTTAATTGTAGCAAAAGTGAATCGTAGAAGAAATATGACATATTGCAGCGTGTTGTAATTAACATAAAAAGTGTTACATATTGCAGGGTGTTGTAATTAAAATAAAAACTGTTACATATTGCAGCGTGTTGTAATTAAAATAAAAAGTGCTACATATTGCAGCGTGTTGTAATTAAAATAAAAACTGCTACATATTGCAGGGTGTTGTAATTAACATAAAAAGTGTTACATATTGCAGCGTGTTGTAATTAACATAAAAAGTGTTACATATTGCAGCGTGTTGTAATTAACATAAAAAGTGTTACGTATTGCAGCGTCTTGTAATTAAAATAAAAACTGCTACATATTGCAGAGTGTTATAATTAACATAAAAACTGTTACATATTGCAGAGTGTTGTAATTAACATAAAACTGTTACATATTGCAGAGTGTTGTAATTAACATAAAAAGTGTTACGTATTGCAGCGTCTTGTAATTAAAATAAAAACTGCTACATATTGCAGAGTGTTAGAATGAACATAAAAATTGTTACATATTGCAGCGAGTTGTAATTAACATATAAAGGCGCTGTTTCATTTGCATATACCATATGTTTAGATATTATAAGACTACCTTTTTATAACGCATTGTAAGTATAGCAAACTTCAGGTATATTTTCATGCTTGTTTTGTCTTAGAATTTCTCTTTACAGCTTTGAACCAGTATTTAAGGCCGTGGTTCACAACTTGTGGTTCCCAGACCTCTGGGAATTCATAAAAAAATTTAAAGGGAGTCAGCGACGGTAAAGATCGAGTTTCCATATTATAGTTTAAAAAAGAAATGATACTATGTTGGATTAAATGAAAGTGATTTTGTTATGTTTTTGTTTTAATTCGATAACTTCCTTCTTCTCCTCTCTCTAGCACAGGAAAATAATTAGTTTTATAAAGATCTCACGTATTACCGAAATCGTAAAATAAGGGAAAGATATCTTTCAAATTATTTCACAGTATATGTTTTGTTTGTTTGATAAATTTCGCAAAAAGCTACTCGGGGATTATCTGCGCTAGCCGTCCCTAATTTTGAAGTGATAGACTAGAGGAAAGGAAGTTAGTTAACACCACCCACCGACAATTCTTGGGCTACTCTTGAGAGGCCGATTGGTGAGATTTGACCGTCACTGCCAGCACCAAAATGTGGAGCATAGTTATTTTTCCAGAAACTGGTTATGGACCATGAATCATCTGGCTCACAGTTTGGGAACATTAACCATTAGGCCACACCCGGCCCACCTCATCTGGAATTCTAGAGATAAGGGGCGTTTTCTGTTGTAAACTTATCCGAGAATATTTTTAAGTACTTTTTTTTTTCACAGTTTTTATACATTGTAGACATGAATGATCGGCACACAGTGGCGGGATGACAGGTAATGACAATTTTTCTTTAAACGAACTGTGTATGTTTTGTTTCTAACATTATTTTTCGAAATGTTCCAGTTGTGCGAATGTAGTTTAAGTGTTAGAGTGTTGTTTTTTTAGAGTATTTATTTGACGTTACAAATCGTTAGCAAAATACCTTGATTAAAAACACTAAAACAATTTTTTCGTATTAAATAGGTGTAACACAACACATCTATCCATCAGTTCTCTTTAGTCCGCTTATTAAGAAACTAACGCTTAAGCCTTGTCTAGGGGAATCCCACAGCTTACATTGATGTGGACGATTTCGCTGCGATTTCGTTCACCTCACGCTTTGGAAAATGGCCTTTAAGTTTTGTATACAGTACTGACAGAGTTATAAAGACGTCACTTAAAATGTGGCAGTCCCGAATTTTGGAGACCCAGACATTAAATATGACCCTTGTCAACTCATTTGTCACAGTCTTCACTAATGGTCGACAAAATAGATGAGAATAATAAAGAAGATAAAAATAAATTAGGCCTAGTGACACAAAAAGTGTTGAAATCAAGACAAATGAAATGTGTTTTTTTATCGGTGGCAGGTGGGGAGGGGAGATGTGAAGATTTATTATATCGAAAGTTGTCAACAGGATGAACACAGGAAGGGGTGACACGGTGTGGGAGTGGAAGACAGTGAATAGAGACAATTAACCCTGATGCACACCCACAAATCTTCTCATGCTTGAGAAATATCAGGCGGTCTCCTTATAGAGAAAAACGCTGTACTTTGGGAACGCCACATCGAAAACATCCGTAGAGCGAAATGTCTTCATTACGAGTATTAAAATCAGACATAAAAGAGTTTTATGACAACAAATTTAGACAAACGCCATCCTCGAAGCTCATCACATGCACGTAATTAGTTCATGATAGAAGATACAAAAATATCTCTAATAAAAAATGAAGCATTAATCCTAGCGTTAGCAGTGAAATGACCTCATTGGCTTTTTAAAGACATTTTACTAAACCATATATGTTCACCAAATTGCTTGTAGATCCACGACGTTGTTGGTTACAAGGTCCTTAATGATATATATGTCTCACACACACAAAAAAAACATAAACAAAAAATCAATTTACAACGATACTCACTTGTTTTCGTAGTGCAAAGCTACACAATTGACTATCTGCCTTCTACCAACGCGGGAAATCGAATCCAGGATTTTAGAGTTGTAAGTCCTTAATCTTACCGCTGATTCAACGTAGGACATGATTCCCTCTAATTACTTCTGGAGTCCTCTCTGTATTTCAGAAGAAAAAAAAATAGTTGTTTCGCTCAATGTGTTTGGTCAAGTATCTTATACTAAGTGTTAAAACAGCAAAACAATTACTCAACATGATACAGTATATGGGCACTATATACTGTAGTTTGAGTGTTTAATAAACGCAATCCACGTTGGGAAATATTTTAAACCACTACATTCATTTATAAATATGATTAAGTTACTTCATTGTCTACTTTATATGGACTGTCTGACAGCTGTCCATTTAAGGGGATGAATAATAAGCTGTTTAACATGCTGTATGAAATAAACTGGTTCAAAACTTCAGACAGATACAAAAGTATTCACATAAAATGTTGTTGTTTTTTAAGTAACAGTGAGAATTTCAAAAATTAATGATGAAAGATAAAGTTTTTTTCTATTTGATATTGTTGTATTTAAGATTTAGTTAATACAACGATGAAGCTTCTATAGCAACATGAGCCATTAGCGTTTTCCTTGAAGTTAAAAATGTTGAAAAGTGTACTGAAGCCTTGAGAAAATTGCTCTGATCATTAAGATAGGTTGAAAAAACTTTTTCTGTTGTATCAGCAGAGCTAGATTTATTATTACTTAACAACATGTAAAAGCTTTTAGTATAGAACCAGTGAAACCTATCTAGATAGAGAACACGATAAGAGGGTGAGAAAAAAGCTGGGGGAGGAATCATTGCTCTGATGAATCTTCCAAGGTCAGGACATTCAATGATTTCCAGGTGAGATTAGAGTGATATAAATTATGGGGGTACGGAGGGAACACTGTTTTCATATTAAAAATAAACATCAATTTCATCTCCCTTGTTAACAGGATGATGTGCACGAGGGAACATTCCAAGAATGACATCACTGACTGACTTATCACCTCAATGAAGGCACGTGTGTACAGCTACTGTCGTACTGATTCTCCCTTTGCCAAACATTATCTCCATCAGCCGTTTGGAAATTTTGTTTTATACAAATATATTAAATCTTAATTTTGATATAATTAGTGACTGGATAATGAGTTAATTAAAATTACAGCATATTTGTATATATGACATTATCAATATATTATGGACGTCTCCTTGTTAAGTAGTTATAATACGAGCATTATGTGGGACCGTTTAGAAATAGAGAAGTACATCTCTACAAATTCGACTCGAAATATTTAAAGGTTCTAATTTTAATGCTTGAAAACTTTGAAATCAGATAACTTTTAGTGGAAACCGTTCTTCCTCTTCGTCATAAACAAATAAAGGTGCAAATAAAAACACGTATTGTTGCTCTTGTTTAACACTACCATCGACAAACTGTTACAGTGTACTGTAAAACACCAGACAACTGAACCATCGACAAACTGTTACAGTGTACTGTAAAACACCAGATAACTGATTTGTTTACTTCACGCGCTTGTTCTTCTTTAACTAGAATACGAATCATGAGCTTTAAATATTATCAAATGTCACTGAAAGCAAAAATCAATAAAATGATAAACCTGATGCACCGAACCTCTGTTATAAAGAAATTCAAAGTTTTTGCTATGATATTTGCAGACATTTCCAGAACTTGTGACTCAGTCAATACATAGATATTGTTATAAAAGGAAATACTGTACAGTATTGTAAAGTTCTGATGACCTGTTGATAAGATATTTAAAATACCATTTCGATGAATAATCCGAGCCATTCCTACGTAGGTAGTGCTAACGCCTGCCTGATAAAGTAGTACTGAAAAATAATTGCTGTTTACAATTATTTTGGGCAACTGAAAAACATTTAGGTTAAATGTTATTGGTCATGCTTACAAAAATATATTGCATCTGCAGATTACTCTAAAACATGTAAGTGCTGTACATAAGAATACAGGGAGATTTGCACAATGCAGAGTTGGTTCCAGAAAGCCCTACTGCTCAGACGAATCATACGAAAAATTTTCGCAACTTCTCAGTAATTGTCTCAGTATTAATAAAAGACTCTTGGTGGGTCAGCGATCAGCTTATGGATTTACAATCCTGGTTTCGAGTCCCCCTGGTGGAAAGAGTGCAAATAGCCTTTGTGTAATTTTGCGCTTATAAACCAAGTAGCGAAAAGCGCATTAAAACAAAGATGTTTTTATGAATAATACTTTATTCTGTGTAAAATCTCAGAAAAAGAAGAGTTAAAAAAGCCACGCTAACGAATGTATAACAAAGAGAAATGAAAAGATCCAAGTTTGTAAAGAACTTTGTGGGAAGTGTATTTTAAACCTGTTTTGTGACGTAACGTAACTTTTCAGCTATATTATATTGAATCTTCCTGGTATTGGTCTTCTTCACGTATGGGTGTTCATATACATTTAATTTAAGGTTATCATTCTAAAGCGGTTTTTCTTTGACTTCGACAAGCTATAGATTTACATTGGAACTTGGAACTGAACGTGTTTCCAGTTGAATCTTAAATACCACTGACGCTATAGAAAGCAGTACATAATAACCACAGATGTTGTTTTTTCATGTATGATTTTACGTTTGTTCTGAAACGTGTTATATGTCGTTGACCTCAGGTTCAACCATGCATACAATGCCAAACATATCTCTCTCTTTGTATTCCTTTCTTTTTTTCACGCATATCTATATGTACATATATATGTTGCCATCAGTTTAAGCAAAGAGCCCCAAGGCAGATTTCCCCAACCTTTACGGTTCACTGCACATTGTAGGTCTTAAAACAACGATACAGATTTCATTCTGAGCTTCAAGAAGCATAAATTGGCATCTAAGAACGTCAAGGAACCTGGGGCACCACCTTTAAAATTCCAGGTCAATGAGGGGCAATCACGCAACCACGTGCTGCTTTCTTAACTAATGAAATAGGAAAATTCAGTTTTGTAAAAGACTAACAAGGGAAAAATAAAACCTGTCTGAACAAAAAAAAAATTCTAACTATAGTAATTGGATATCTGAAAATTAGAGGCATAAATCTCAGTTTTATTGCAGGGAATTTGGGCAGGGCATCAAATTCATTGAATATTAATGCGTTCTATCCACGAGGTCTTTCTCTTGCAACTGGTAAATAATTTTTACCAGCTAGTCTTTTATTTATACGGTTAAAATCTTGCAATAAAATGAACTTTGTTTTTTTATTTGGCTAAGAAACAAAAGAGAAATAAAGTTATTTTAAACTTGCACATAACTAAATCAAATAAATGACTACCAAACTACCATCATGTTTAATGAAACCAGTCTAATCCAAAGGAGTTAAATGGAATGAAAAGTAACCTTTAGCATTTTTACGAGAAATTGATGAAAAATAAAATAGTAAAATCATGCAGACTAAATTGTCCTGTTAAAAGTAATAAAAATTTTATTCGAAGTAATTATGCTGTTTCTCGGTAAGATATAGTTATTAAGTCCATTGATTTTTCTTTCTCTTTAACTAAACTTCTATCCTTTGCATGTTGTTTCGGGGAAATACAAAGACGACAGCTTTGCCACGATGCTTTGGGCTCAGTTTCTGTATTCAGTTGCGAACCTAATGCATTTTGACTCCATCTGGATGTATTTTGTTTACCACAACTTCGCTGACTGTTCTAACAGCTTGTGTGTGTGTGTCTCTCAAATTTTTATACATTATAAAAATTGACAATGTAACTGTCATCTCAGTCATTCTTTTCATTGAACATCAATTGTCCAGAAGCAGACAAAAACAACGATTATGTTGCTGTGACAGATATATATATATATCTCATTTGAATTCATGCAGATCGTAGCAGTAACCCACCTACTACGTACTCAAACCCTAAAAATCTATAAAGAGAAAGAAAAGCAGCCATATCTATAAGGTGTGACTGTATGAAGATAGTCTATAAAAACCAACATAAATCTCAAAAATTAAGTTTTTCAATGATTGTATTCAAGCAATAATTGTTTGATTGAAATTAAGGTATATACTTATTTGATTTGTTTGTTTGTTTCGAGTTAAGCACAAAGCTACACAATGGGCTACCTATGCTGTGCCCACCACGGGTAGGGGCTTGGCATGGTTAGGGCGCTTGACTTTCAATCTGCGGATCGCGGGTTCGAATCCCCGTCACACTGAACATCCTCGCTCTTTCAGTCTTGGGTGCGTTATAATGTGACGGTCAATCCCACTATTCATTGATAAAAGAGTAACCCAAAATGTGGCGGTGGGTGGTATTGACTAGCCCGTTCCCTCTAGTCTTACACTGCTAAATTAGGGACGGCTAACGCAGGTAGCCCTCGTGTAGCTTTGCGCGAAATTCAAAACAAACAAACCAAACCACTACGGGTATCAAAACCCAGTTTCTAGTGTTATGAGCGGTAAGTTCCCGGACTTACGTTAGAATCCGGGGTTCGATCCCCCCGCAGTGAACATAGCAAATAGCCTATTGTGGCTTTGCTCTTAAGCAACCGACCGATCAACCTACTGAACCTTCGGACTTACTGCCACTGGGGGCTGGTTATGTGATAAGTTGAATGATATCAAACTAAAAATATATATATTTCCAACATATCTTCCTGGCTTATTATTTTTATGGCCTGTTCACACTGGGGATTTTTTCGTATTCGGTAATGTTCGTGTTTGGAGAACAGTGTGTAACAACAAGGTTCAATTGGCAAATGAACCAAAATGAGTCCACCAGAAAAGATGGTAAAAGAACTGAGTTTGTTCCACTTGAGAAACTTTAATGAGAACATTGTAAGGTCTCATTGAGTGCTGACAAAACACCAAAGTGAACAATGCAAACGAACCACAGTTCATTTTCAAATGAACTCGACACGTTTGCACACAAGGCTGGATTGAACAAAACAACTGGCACATTCAACAAAGCAAATGAACTAAACTGAGATCGTTTGAAATCAACCTAGTGTGAATACTGTCTTAAACATTTAGCGTGTAAAAGAATCTATCAATACAGTGATGAATATATCTCAAAGATGGCATCTGATAACTTTATTAAGTTCAAGAGCTTGATCGTATAAAGCTAATAATGGTTTAAATTACAATCCCTCAGTAAGCCTTTTAAGATTGCTATAAGGAATGTCTAGTAATGTATAATGACTGATAGGAGAGATTAAGCACAAATCAATCCATTTTTACCTTCCTCCTTGCCACTTTCTCACGTTTTCGAAGGCCTCTTTCGAAACTTCGTCACACTCAAATACGCCTTTAGCTTTTATTACTAATTGAACGATCAATCAGGCAAGATATACAGGATATTCAAATACGGCATAGTATACACGTTAAAAAATTGCGATGTAGTTAAAAAACATTACCATCATATTGTCCCCACCCCACCCCGGCGCATGGCTCAGTGGAAGTTTCAGGGCTTATAAACGCTAAAATTCGGGGTTTGATCCGGCAGCCTGTCTATTGCGACGATTGTGTAGCTTTGCGTTAAACAAACAAATTATAGCGTTTGGTTACCATTATAGCAGTTGTTTTTATTAAATGTCTGTCAGTATTATATAGAAGTACTACTGCTGGCTTGGTTAGAGCGTTCAATTCGTAACCTGCGGGTCGCGGGTTCGAATCCTGCCACTGAATATGCCCATTCTTTCAGCCATGAGGGCGTTATAATGTGACGGTTATTCCAGTTTATCGTTGGTAAAGAGTAGCCAAATGAAACTGAAATTCGATATATTGTCAATATTACATTCATGTGGTGTGTTTAATCTGAACAGTAGTTTATATAAGACTTAGCCACCCATAAATTTGAACTGCTCACCAGAGAGAGGGTGACAAGTCAGCAGCACTCGCAACCTACTCTCAACCGAATAACTGGCTTGTCTCTCAATCTTATAACGCTTCCACAGCTGAAAATTGAGGCGTATTCAGTGGAATATTGCGGGTGCGAACCTTGGATCCTTCGATCTGCAGGCCGGCATAGTATTTATTAGGCCACGCCATGCCACTTAAGTTTGACAAATAGTAACTGTTAAAGTGTACATGTGAGTTAACGTTATTGTTGTTTTTTATTGTTGGTAAATAATAAGAATCAAGACTTTCCACTTTAACTTTCTCGAGTTTTTACCACGAGAAACTTTTTTGTATTATTCTTGTCTTAGGCGAGTGAAACAGTGACGTTACATAAACAACGCAGCGCCCTCAATGAAACCCATTAAAGATGACAAATAAACGCTATATCTTAACAAACCATGTCGTTCATTGGAAACTTGAAATGCTTTCGTCAATGCTTCGCTCCGCCCATATCCTATGCTAATTTCGCGCAGATCTAAGTTTAAGATTTAGTTTGATTTTTTTTATCTCTGATATTTATCATTAAACTCGTGAATTATCTCTTATTTGATATTCTTTTGTACCTCCTACCGTGATGTATGATAAGCAGAATGAATTAGTCTTAGAAATAAAAAAAATTAGGACAAAAGGCCGTTATTGAATTAGCTTACCTCCTTCAGAGAGTCAGGTTTAACCAGTTGTGTAAGAAAATGGTACATACTTCAGCAAACGTGTTATTAAACTGTAAATCTAGATCTCAGTGGAACGTTTTAACTTGACCGTCCTGTTTATGTACAAGAGTCCAGTCGAAAGATCGTTGGTTCTAGCAAGTACTGTATCTCATTTTTTGGTTTTCACGTCAAATCCATTGTAAGCTGAAATGTTATAAACATTACCAGCTTTTTTTAACACTTGTTCCTAGAAGGCCTTTTCTTTGTGTAGAATCAATAAAATATTCTTTAAAATGAAACCCAAAACTATAAGAGGTTTGAATTTCAGTGGCACAAAGCGACACAGTGGACAATCTGCGCTCTGCATACCGCGGGGAATCAAACTCCAGATTTTAGCGTTGTTATTTGCTAATATTAATAGGAATTTTTACTCATGTTTGATCAAGATATGATTGTTGACGATAATCCTACTTTACCTGTACCATCTACGACCTGCTGTTTGCGATTGGACTATAGCAATTGTGTATTATTCATAATAAAAACTAAAGAAAATGAAGCAAATGATAAGAGAGGGCTCTTGTGAGTTTTATATGTAGAAAATAGCTTCAGGGAAATTTACCGTTTTTTGTTTTTCTTCTGTGTATAAGACCCGAACAAATTAATATTCAAGTCCTATATATCAATCTGTATTACAAGTACACATTTTTATCTATCTATTCATTCGTTAGTTATTTTGGATCCCAATGTAATTTATCTACTTACGAAGAACTTAGTCCATGATTAGAACCTAAATACAACGGGAAATATTCCGATGTGTAAGTCGCTAGAGTTCTTTGTAACTAATTGCCCATTCTTTAGATATGTTAAGTTGAATATCTATTAGCGATATACTGGCTACGGCCACGTGTCTGTTTGCTGAAATATTTATAGATTTATAACGGAATCACTACATCAACATCGACGAATCTTGGGTCATAAATAACTCTTTTCGACGTCCAAATAAAATGCCATAGTGGAATCCAGACCATGTAGGGTCAGTTTTATAGCAGTGCAATAAACCATAGATGTTGTAAGTATAATATCTTCAAGAATATTATAGATAATGATCTGCATGTATTACGTTTCGGTGTGATAGTTATCATCTTCCTACTGGACACACCAAAGTGCCACGTAAATAATTACAAATCCCACAGTCAGGCGGCACGTGAAATTGGCATATTTTAAAACTGTCTATTGCACGTTAAACGGCGATGGAATAATTGTCCCGTAAGAGGTTGTTTGATATGTGAGCCATCGAACCACATACGTCGCCATTAAGTGGGCAGCAAGAATCACGCTCATGCCACGTGCAACCCTCTTGCGAGGGTCTTGGCACTGAGAATCGATATCCCCTTTAAAGTATGTACGACCTGATATGAGGCTGAGGTCAAGTTAGGGGTCAGGCACAAAGAGAAAAACTATAGTCGATGGATTACAAATTGTCAAGTTAATATGATAAAATAACTGATGCGAAATTCAAGCGCACGTAAGCAAGAGGGATAATGTATAAATACATAAAGTTATACTCTACACCCTATCTATCTATTTGTTGATCTATCACACTAACTTACCGGTATCTTTATGACGCACATAGTACTGTTTTTTGTTGTTGTTTTTTCTAGTCACTTTGCATGAATAGTTTGTTTTAAAATGATATCTTATGAGTAACAGAAATTCATCTTCAGTCGGAATCCACTTTAGTAATGATGTATGATTCACTGGAATATCAAGAACCCAATCCATCCTCATATATTAACGATTCTCATCAAATAACAACTAATATGCTCCCCGGTGGCTCAGCGGTAAGCTTTTAGATTTATAAGTTATAACGCTAAAATTCGGGCCCCTGTATCTACGGTGAGCACAGCGCAGATAGTCAATAGATTTGCGTTTGACAACAAGTTTTCTGTAAGTTTCCTTGCTGAAGGAGATCTTTGTTACTTGGTCCCTTCTGCTGCTCCCTCGTCATTCAAGAAACAATAGTTTGTAGTAATTCGATATATCAATGCACCGTTTTATTAGGAAGTTTAACACTTTTTCGGTATCTGCATTCAGAAGAGAATTTCTTAGCCGGTAATCTTTAACCATTAAATAGGTTTTTAAAGGATGGTATACTCACTAAACATACTGACCATGTTAACCCTCTAATTATCGTCTTGTTTTTACACAGTTCGCTGTACCGTTGGAGTTCACATATTGGCTCGTAATGAGTCATTTTTTGTTATTTTTTACCTGCTACAGTAATTACTACGAATAACTGACTAAATAAAAGGTGAATGAAATTACTTATTTTCTGCGTAAAATAAATATGGACCCCAGCAATGGATAGCTGGATTAACTGTAAATTGACAGTATTTATGTTTACGTATTGTAAGACGCGTGTGTTAGTTATTAAGGTTCTCGTAACCAACAACTTCAAAGACCCACAAGTAGTTTGAACAACGTGTTTATAAGGTCGATCTTTAGAGAGCTTTACTTACGCAAAGTTTCAAGATAATCCACTTCGTAAATTGTACAAATCTTTACTCACCAAATGTTCTCTATTAGACCCTCCAAGCGAATCTGGAGAGAAACTAACCCGCTGTTCGCTTGGCAATTTGATTCGATCACAATAAATGCCAATGAGAGAAAATTATAAAATAAGTATAGAAAGTAACGGTTTCTTTGTCAAGCAATCTAAAAATAAACTATCCTTTATGTTCCGAATAAGCTTTAGATTATTTTACTTAATAACAACAACAACAGAAATTAGTCACCAGTGACATTGTGGAAGAAACAATACGTAGGTTAGAACACTTACTTTGTCATTGTGGAAGAAACAGTACGTAGGTTAGAACACTTACTTTGTCATTGTGGAAGAAACAGTACGTAGGTTAAAACACTTACTTTGTCATTGTGGAAGAA
>NW_013666792.1:100095-136574 GCF_000517525.1 Limulus polyphemus
CAGTACGTAGGTTAGAACACTTACTTTATTATTGTGGAAGAAACAGTACGTAGGTTAGAACACTTACTTTGTCATTGTGGAAGAAACAGTACATAGGTTAGAACACTTACTTTGTCATTGTGGAAGAAACAGTACGTAGGTTTGAACACTTACTTTATCATTATGGAGAAGAGTATATTTATCTGTTTTATTATGAATGAGAATACGTCATCTGTTTTGTTGTGGAGATGTGGAGATTTTTTGTTGTTGTTGTTGGGAAATGGAATATACACACCAGTCTGATTGTGAAGGAGGGTACACACACACACGTATGATTGTTTTGAAGAATACACACGCCAGTGTGATTGTGAAGGAGAGTACAACACACACACACACACACACACACGTATGATTGTTTTGAAGAATACACACGCCAGTGTGATTGTGAAGGAGAGTACAACACACACACACCCGTATGGTTGTTTTGAAGAGTACACACGCCAGTGTGATTGTGAAGAAGAGTACAACACACACACACTCGTATGGTTGTTTTGAAGAATACACACGCTAATGTGATTGTGAAGGAGAGTACAACACACACACACACACACGTATGGTTGTTTTGAAGAGTACACACGCCAGTGTGATTGTGAAGGAGAGTACAACACACACACACACACAGGTATGATTGTTTTGAAGAATACTCACGCCAGTGTGATTGTGAAGGAGAGTAAAACACACACACATCCGTATGGTTGTTTTGAAGAATACACACGCCAGTGTGATTGTGAAGGAGAGTACAACACACACACACACACCCGTATGATTGTTTTGAAAAGTACACACGCTAATGTAATTGTGAAGGAGAGTACAACACACACACACACACACACACGTATGATTGTTTTGAAGAATACACACGCCAGTCTGATTGTGAAGGAGAGTACAACACACACACACCCGTATGGTTGTTTTGAAAAGTACACACGCCAGTGTGATTGTGAAGGAAAGTACACACAACAATTTTATTGAGAAAAAGAAAATAATAAGTTAGTTCAACTTTTTAGTAATTAGGAATACCAAACATTAAATCATTTTTATCACATAAATAACTCATGTGAAACGCTGTCTTTCGAAAATGTATTTAAGATTTTTGTCCTAGTTTTAGCTTTAAGTAATGGCTCTTGATAAGTGCTGTCGTACGTGTGAAACCTATATACAGTAATGAACACTGTCAAAGTATAACTAGAAATCTGTATCGTCACACACACTATAAATGTCAAAGTTATTTCTTTGTTTAACTTAAGTAAAGGATTCTCAAGATTAATATATTAAGCTACATTTATTAAAATTCTTTTGTTTCCTCCACCTCTAACGAAACGATATCATAAAGAATAATAATAATAATTAGACACTTAAGGGGTCCGTCTGACAATAATAAGTGCAGCTGTAAACAATGGGAGTGTGCATGAATAGGAGGAGAATTAGACCTCCTGCCTGAATCAGCACTTACATGATGTATACTGATTCGTTCAAGTATGTCAGCATTGTTTGAAATGTATAAACTGTGGAACTTAGTCCTAGGGGTCTCACTTTATAGCTCAGTCCAATTCTATTCTCTGACATATCTAATTTTTATTATCATTTTTATTCAGACCCCCACTGAAGCTTCTTTGCATTCCAGAACTATCCATCACATTGCACGTGCCTTGAAAATATATGTATCAAGGCCCATATACTCATGGTCTGTAATGCTGCGTATCACACAGAGGAGCCAACGACAACAAAACATCTCGTAAAAATGGGAATGAGGTTTACTAATTTTTTTAACCGTAGCAAATTGCTTTAAATTAGTGCCGCCAAGTTTAGTAACATACGAGATAACGCAAAGACAAGGATGGACAAGGTTTGTGACTTATTGATCAGTAGCAATTACCACTTATCAAAAAATCATCATTAACTCTCGTTTCATTTTTGAAAGAGGGCGCAACTTGAAAAGCTAAAGACTAGTATCGGAATGGAGACCTATTTCATTCGATATAGAACGTGGAAACAGGAGGTTCACGCCCATCATTTTGGGTGGAGGATTTTCTTTTCACCAAGGTGCGAATGAGTAACGTAAAAGCATTTCCGTCATCCAAAAACTTTTAAGCTTATTTATCAACAATTAATTACTCACATCAGTACGGCCAGAATAAAATCAGTACCCACCCAGACCACAAGCTCCATCCTGAGACAAACAACGAAATGTCCCGCAGACTTGGACGCTTAAATCAAAGCAACCTATCTTTTTTTTTTATTTATTTGTAAGGGGAATTCCCTTTCCTCTTTACAATAAATATTCATCAAGAGAAAATGGTGCTTTATCTTTAACTTTATGTCATGTTATACTAGGCGTGATCTGAAACAAATATTTTGAATTATTATTTTTTTGGGGGGGTAGGGGTAGATTTCTCTGCCCACTCACGCCCTAAGATAAGAGTAGTAGCAAAAGTTTTGACTATTATAAAGAACGTTTCGCATGATACTGTTAATCACAAAAAACTGAAAACCACCTCTTCTACATAAATAATTAGTAGCATGAAGAAACAGCCATTAACTCCTAACTCCCCCCCCCCCAAAAAAAAAACAAATGCGGAAAATCTAAACAGGTCTACCGTTACGTTATTAGTAAAGCCCAATGCGTTTACACGGAAAAAATAGTTATCAATCTGTAACATTCGACATCTACGGAGATTTTTTCAGCTTTACATTTGTTGCTCGTATCTCTTGTCTGTATGCTACAATAAATTTACCCATTAAATTTTCATTTACGTAAATTACGTTCCGCGTCAGTGGCGAGCAAAATATATAAACGAAATGGAATAATTATTTTTGACTATTTAGCAATGTCTAAAATATGTAGTAAGTATAAATATATTTAGTATGGTTGTTCTATCATACTAATTAACAGAAAGTTCTAATTTTGGATTTAGCTAGGTAAAAGTGATTTGTCATATTCAGTATTTTGAGATGCATGTAGATTCTCAGCAAAATAAAATATTTCTCACGTTATACATAACTGAGAACGAGGACTGAAAATGGAATAAATGGCACTTCACAGTAGTGTTGATGTTTGTGAAGTTCCGTGTGAAATATGGTGCATGATTTGAAATTGGAACAAATCTGATAATATTGTTTGTAAACATGTGGGCGAAATGAGGATCACACTTGAAATTGGAACAACGAGCGCTTCACAGCAGTGTTAACGTTCTTTGTGAAGTTGTTGGTGAAATGGGGATTATGGCTTTAAAATGCACCATTGGGTATTTCGCAGCAGTGTTAATGTTCATTGTGAAGCTACGTGTGAAATGAGGAGCATGATAATTAAATAAACCATGAGATGTTGAAGGACTACGTGCAGGCTTAGGTTCGCTAAATTTTGTACCGAACCTTCAGCTGTGACTGACACACATCAGTAAATTTACAACCTTATTTATACATATATATATCTTAAAGAGGTGATAAAATATATTTCTTGAATTACACTTCACTTTATAAGATGACTAGATTTTTGTTTCGTTTTCCTTTTAAAACTTTTATCCTAAAGAAGGTTGTTAGTTAACTCAATGATGACATTTTTCGTATGAATTGCGTTGAGATTTATTGATAAGTTTAGTTAATTCCTTAATATTTTAATTTAATAGCAGTTTGAAAATGATCTTAATTAGGTCGTTTAGCTTATACATTTGGTTCTGTATTTAATAAAATATTTAGAAATTTGAAGATGTTATCATATCATGCATAAAAACGTAGTTCCTATGGCACGATATGTTTTTTCGCTTACAAAAGTAAAAAAGGCCAACCTTACTCCGAACCAGATTTTGTTTCTTCGAAGATTTTCCTCAAACTATTATGGAGATCAAGTACCCAAGATACGAAATTGGGGTTCTGGGTGTCTTTTCCCTAAAGCTGATGGCATTTTAAAATAAAACTGCATACATAATATCAAAACGTGATAAAAGTATTTTTAAAGGGTCTTTTTATTTAAATTTATTTAAAAGTCTTGAATCTACATATTTTACACATTTAAATGAAGCATAGCATTTATCACACATAATTCAAATACTTAAATAATCCAGTTAACTGGAGTTAAAACCAAATAACTCTTGCAAAGTCCCTCTTCATCCTGAATATAACGACATACTTTGACTTTCTCTGCTAACAAAGTGCCGGTTCATTGTACCTCTGAAATAACTAAGCTACCTCAATAAACCTATCAGCTTTGTTTAGGAGTGGCCCATTCCAGTGTATCATACTTCCTTCCCGAATTCTTCAATATTCAGAACTCTTTTCTTGTCACTGTGAAAGTTTATGTACTTGTATAGAGATTCTACTACCGCTTCTGCATGAGTTTTCACTGCGTATCGTAGTCCGTACAACTCTTCATGATTTGTAAATAGATGCAGAAATTTTGATGTGATCACCTTTTTTGGATTTTCTGATTTCAGGTAGACTTTTGCACTTGGATTGTTGTATATAAAAGGAACATTACATTCTAGAGTAAAAGCATGCAATTTATAAAAGTTGACTTCATTTTGAAAGATGTAAAGTTCATTGGATTTGTTTTCCACAACCTGCAGAAACCTTTTCTTATACTATTTGTACTGATTCAGAATCATCGGCTGCAACTCCACAGGAATTCGAGCTGTCATCATGATCTTCTACAGATAAATGACATCGGAATCATCAAGAATGACCAAGATGCCTTGAACTATTAAAACTGTCGATATGATGCCGTGGAACGTTCCTGCAACACTAGAACAGGGAATGGCTGAAATAAGAAACATGACTAATCAGTGTGATCCAGGTCGACAGGGAGAACGGCAATGGCAACATAAGCAATGTACAGATGAATATACAATTGTGGTCGATATTGTCTCGCCATCTCAGCGAACTTTTATCAAACAAGTTTCATGGAATTGACCGCACATCTACTAAAAGAGGGAAGCCAAGATCAAAAGATGATTTGTGAAACGTTCGCGATTTGATGACAGTCCAAAACAGGCGTCAAAGGATGTATCGAAACTGTGCAAGTGTCATAGAGAACCGAACATTGATGAATGAGAATCTGTGCTTCACCATCATAGCAGTGGGCATGAGCCAGTGTTTTGAGTTACATTCATTTCTTGATTCACCACAGTTAGACAGTTATGCTGAGTTGCAAAAGACAATCAGACATACAATCTTCCAGCAAATGTAAGGATCGTGATGTCATTCAGATAACTTTGTGACACGCTGCGCACTTTGTTGTCACCAGTCCTGGTTCTCTGTTTCACTGTTCCAAAAATGATTGCTTAGCTCTTCTTAATGTTTCATAGCATGAAATGACAATGTTGGACAAATCACTGGCCAAAATTTCCAGCTAATTCTCACACTTGCTTCGGTTCCTTTCCAATTTTGAGGGTTAAACTGACACTACCAACCAACTTGATGATATCGACAATCTAGCTGTAAATTGCCATTCCCTGAATATTATGATCTGCGAGATTAACGTTAAGAAATGGTTCCCAAAATGCTGTCAGCCAGTTGTCCATTTGGTTATATACATGTTGGGTACATTCATCGCAGTCTCCTTCAGTTGCAAGACCTGCTGCTAAATGATTTTTGACTGCAGGCGAGCCAAGCAACAATGGTACAAAAAAGTCTTCTAACATTAAGTTCTCTGGAATGATTATCTTGTGAGTGTGTCCTGTCCTGTATGTAATTTTGTCAGTGATTTCACCAACTAGTCGTTTCTTACCAGTTGCTGACAGTGTAGTCTGCAAATTGATAAGATTTCTATTCTTCATGACTTTGTTTATGTCGTCTGTCAGTGTCTTACCAAAATTACTACTGTTATTTGTATTGCTAATATCAGTGCCATTCTCATACGTCAGAAGTAAGTCATTTTCAAAATCTAAACAGCTGCTATCTTTCTTGATTCCACTGTAGTGAATGCGCCAAGTATTCAGTCCAGTTTTGAACTCTTGACATTCTCTGTTCTTCCTCTCGTTGTTCCGATTTATTCTTTACTCCCAGCTTCTTATATGTTTGACTGACAAATGTGGTCTGCAATATGGCTTTTCAGATATCTGAAGGATCTTGGTTCCTTTGAAGTAGCAGCTGCAACAAGTCGATAGGCTTCAAAGTCAAAGGTAAAGACACCATCCTGGCTATCAAATAAACCCCTCAGTGGTCTTGAACCCTAGGTACAGCTGACAGTTTACATTGTTTACTCCAACATCAGACTGATTTTGTTTGTTCTTGGCTTTACCTTTGGTTTGATATAAAATACTTGTCTAGTTTCTCAACTATAAATTTTATCAGATTACCTTATAAGATACTAAGCTACTCTGTGAAGTTGTTTTCAATCTCTCTTCCGATATCATCACTTCCACCTACTTTTTTTTCTTCAAGCCTTTATTCTCGTCTTCGTTTTCATCATTGATATTATTATCAACAATACCAGAAATATTAGTTTGTTTTGTTTGTAATTAAACATAAAGCTACAGAATGGGCTATCTGTGCTCTGCCCTCCACGGGTATCGAAACCCGGATTCTAGCGCTCTAAGTCCACAGACATGCCGCTGTGTCACTGGGGAGGGGGCAGAAATATTAGAAACGTCATTGTTATTTTGACTGAAAGCATCATGGAACTGCAGGTCATTATTTTCATTTTGATTTTATTTGCTTTCTGGTGGTACATGAACTTGTGAAAAACAAAAATTAGAAAGTTGCTGGCAAAAAACTGTTATAGTATTTGATTTTGGTAAATTGTCTTTTCGAAATTCTTCTCCTCAGTAAAAACACTGCAGGTTACTATTGTTTCCATCTCTAAAATAAGTAGAAATAATCATTGTTTTGTGCCAAAGCAAAGAATCTATTTTCGTGCAACCTTTGTCTAATCAGTTGATCAAAATGAGACGAGATGTAGAGTGGAAGAAATACACACTTTTATAAAAACGAAATTGTAAGTAGTACAACTCTGGGTACAAGAAGAGGTAGAGCTTATTGCAAAAAAATATCTTACTCCATTTTTCAACAGCGCAACTTTCTACCTGGTTTTTCTTTAAGGTTAGTTGATTTTCGTATGAATGTAGGCTTAGGCCTATACATTAATAACTAATATCGAACTACAGGAAAGCTGATGCAAGAGAAATACTGCGCATAAAAAAATTGGACTTACGCACTTTTAACATTAAACTATTCAGTAAAAAGAGTAGTTCCTATATGTTATTTTTATAAAAATTTTATCACAATTTTACTGAAGTAAAACTACCTTGAGGTTGACTAGTGAAAGACTTAGGCCTAAAGCAGGCTGTTGCTATCGAAAGTTGTACGCCTTGCGTATCTTTTTCTTTTTGTCTCCAAATAATAAATTTATTTGTTTGTATAAAATATTAGATATGTTTTTATATATTTATCTTTTTTAGACAAAAAAATTTTTCTCACAAATAAAAATATACTTATATTATTCCATATTCACTCCTGTCAATCAGGCTAGGTACGTGATTGAAATAAAATTAAAATGCTTTCTTCAGCTCAAGGAAAAGAAATGGGCTATTTTACTGTGTAATTAAGCAAGTAATCCCAAATTTTATAAGATACGTTTATCGTTTTTCTTTAACCAAACATTTGGAGCTTATAAAAAAAAGACTTAGGTTATGTATTTCGAAAAAACAATTTTGAAGCAAGAAGATAAAAAAATCATTATTTAGAACTTATTTAGTTTATGTAAAATATTTACGGTTGAAAATGACGCAAATAGTTCATGTTTAGAGCTTCCAAAGATTTTTCTGATCTTGAAACCAGAAATAACAAAAATCAAATCCTCAAAATGAAAAGACATTCCACGTTCCTCAAAAGTCAATGGATTTACTGTAAACCTTCCTGCAAACTCAGTTCGAGAATTCGTTTTATTTTCATGACTCTGTAGATTAAGTTTGAATATAGAAGCTAATATAGCCCCGTAGAAAACATTCATACACTTGGAAAAAAAATTTAAAATCCACACAGTAGTTCTGAAATGCGCCTAAGTTTTAACATACAGGTTGATGGATGTTTATACAGGGTTGCTCAAAAGCAATAATACTCTAAAGTTACAATACATATAGGAGAAATGAATTTTTGACAGTAATCTCTTACCGGATAATACAAATATAAAAATAATATATATATATAAAGTTCGAAGATATTTATTTCATTATGGAAATTACTGTCACAACGTTTCTTCACAGATTTAAAAGAATGATGCATCAAATGCCTATTACTTTTGGGGAATTCTATATACAAAAAGAGAAACTATTTAATTATTTTACGCTTAAAAATAATGCTTAGAAAAATTAATATGCATTATTTTATAGTAAATATTGATGTTTTACAATTTCGTGGTTTCTTCAAAAATCGAAGTATAGTGTGAACTTAATTTATATATTTTAGCATTTTATTTCATACTATGTATAATTTTACGAGTCTTACTACAGATATCCAGTTTGAATACATTCAGTATAAAACAAAAAACTTCTGATAGCCATTTTAGCATATAAACAATTATTTTCTAAGGATTTGACATAAAAAAACACGCCAGAAAGTGACGTTTAAGAAAATGTAGTATCCACAGATAGAAATGATAGATCACATAAAACATTTTTACCTCTGTGGACATCTACAGACTAAATACATCACAAAAACATTTTTGCCATCTACAGACTAAATACATCACTAAAACATTTTTGTCTCTGTGAATATTTACAGACAAAAACTTGTTATACATCAAAGAAAATATTTTTACCTCTGTAGAAATCTGCAGGATGTCATAAGTACTTGGTACCTCTGCACAGAAATTCTTTTTTTGTATCTCTGTGGATGCATAAAGACATAAATGCGCGTTATTTTCGTACAAAAACAAATTTACCTTTGTGGATATCTATGGTATATATATATGTTATACCTCCGTTCTAAATACATTTTTACTTTTGTGGACTTCTAAAGACATAAACAAACGGCACTTCCGTACTGAAAACATTTTTACCTTTTTGAACATCTAAAGACATAAGAGCGTGGTACTTCCGCACTGAAAACATTTTTACCTCTGTACTATTTAATTATAGTATATATTAAGAATGCTTGTATATGCTTCGAGTATTTACAAAGTATTCACGGGTCACGGGTCAAGCAGATGTCTTTGTTTCCGCAGTGAATTGTACACGCTGAGAGAGTGGGTAATTTTTAAAGACTTTTCACTATACATACATAATCAAAACATTATTCCCAGAAGATGACTTACAGTGAGTGATGCATCGTAAAACAGGGAGGGGGGAGAAGGGAATCAAACCAGAGGTTGCCCTTCTACAGAAGATGTTCAGCTATATCTCACTAGGATACCCCATTTCTCGTAAAAACAACTACTTATAATCACAAGTAAAGATTAATAGACCACACAAAAAACGAGGAGTGGCCCAGCAGGGGACGGTAATGATGACGTAACTGTACACCTGTTAGCCAATGAGCACTGTAATGGATTTTATGCTCATTTTCTGTTATATTGATCAGTAGTAGATACAAAAACAGAGACCAACAGAAAGTTTAAATACGTTTTATAAATAAATTATATCGTGCACAACACAAAGTTGTATACAGTAATTGAGTACTTTTTCCCCTTTAAAAACAAGTTAATTTTGAGTTGTGTCATTTACTTTAACATCACATGTATGAGAATGTACTGATTGTAGAGAAAAATCAATGACAGAAACCAGATATACACTTTGATTTATCACAGTGGGGATGTATCAGTAGTTCGTATTATTAAACATATTGTAGTTTGTGAACTCAAGTTGTACACACATGAATATTTCGCATCTAAACACAACAACATCTTCTACTCTTGGATGGTATTTCAAAAAACATTCTGAAGACTAATCCAAGAAATGTTTCATATCAAAAACACGATAAAATCGTGGGAAGAGTGAAATATTTACTGGTAGGAGAGAGGTATGTATAGAAATAGGATCCTTACACATACACCGTTAATAAGATCTGACCTCTATTCAAAAGTGTCACTTTCAAAACGAAATTATGAATATATAAACATTAAATAGGAGCAGATTCGGGTACTTAAGAGCATAATATCCCACACCTAAAACCCCTTAACCATCTGTCGTCAATTGTGGGAAGGTAGTTTCTGCTAATGATGCAAATAAACAGAAAGAAATTGATCAGCTTTAGTAACCAGTTTTATATACCCTGATGGGTAATCAATAGCTCTACGAACTTACAACACAAAAATCCGGGGCTCGATTGTGAAGTTTTGCACTAAAAAACAATTTGTTTCTTTTTTAATTTATTTCTCAATTTTCTTCCTTTATTTTCTACTACATTAATTAAGACCAATTATCTTTTTACAACTGGCTGCAGACGAAGAATTGAAAGTTTTAAAAAATGGAACATTGTAATCTTGAGCATCCATATCTGCTCTCAATATTTATTTTTCCCACTTACGTGAGGCTTGTGAATAGAGATTAGATCTGATAAATTGCGTAAACCCTACCTCTCTAGGGGTACTACTAACACAGAGGTAGATTGTACCCTTCCTAAACTGTTGTTTGATTATCCTAGCTCTATTATCTATCTTTTATGCGTGCTGTTTTTGTTGTTGTTGTTGGTGGTCTAATTGTCTAAAACGTTATCTAAATACATACTTATATATGCATATATATTTATATATAAGCATTTAAATAGAAAATTCGGTCTTCATGGCTTACAGAAAAAAAAGTTCCTTAGTGAATCCGAATCACATATAAATATTCACTTATAAACTTCTGAAGATAACAAAGGAAATATTTTAGGATCTTTTTACAGAATACACTCTACTTAAAACAAGAACTACTGAAGACCTCTGAACTTATCTAACGACCAATGAAGACAATGCCAGAATTAACGAGCATGAAGTTGGTTTAACTCTCATTGGCCTTATTTGGACCTCACATGATTCATCATCTCTACACGAGTGTTTTATTAATAAGTATCAATTTACTTTATCGTCTGAGGTGTAATGCTGGTGGGAATTTCAAATTAATGACGTATTAAAAAATAAACCAATAATTTATATTGAACGAATACTGATAAGTAAAATATGAATTTTCTTGTCCTGCATATAGTTTACCTTTTTGGGCATTTATATTGTATAAAAAAAAGAGTCGTTGACACACGAGATTATTAGCACTTTTTTGTAGTTGTGATCAAACTCTTATATGGTATAAAGAATAATAACCTTTTAGTAAATGTATAACTATAATATCTAAACCATTTTCCATTTATCATGATTCAATCTTGATTTCACTGAAGTACTGAGAAGTAAATCAATATTTAGCTATCTAAATGAGCTGGTTGCTGCATTCCCTTTTTCTCACGATTAAAACTGTTCTTGAGCCTAGTGAAGTCAATTCTTTGTTCTTTGAGCCACTTTTGATGTGTTTTTTCCACCATCTGCATCTTCCGTGGTTCGATTCACAACTCAGGAAGTGACGAAGAAGTAGCGATCTTACCAACTGATTTAAAAGTTCAGTTAAGAACGCTACTAGTGAGTCACTTCATTACTACACCCAACTACAACAGTAACATTTTGGTAATTCTGTACTTAATGTCGCTACAGGTTCACAAATCTAACATACGTTAACTCAATATTTTAGGTTGACCGACCCTTTTCGGTATAGATGTTTCACAAAATATACATGTTATTTTAAACCTAACTAATATTTACTAAATAGATAATTTTACGGAGTTATTGAAACCTAATTATGAAAAATTAATTTTTCACATCAAATAGTGTACGCATTGTTGATTTTTTTTAAATGGCTCAACACACATGGATGATGGATGTAGTAGAGGACGCTTCACGAAGAAGTATTAAACGTTTTTTTTTCTTTCCACGTGAATGTATTTATATGCATAAAACATTGTTGCGTTTTTGTTCCACATACAATATATATATATATATATATTAGTGGGCAGGTGCCAGAAGATTGGAAGTTGACTAATGTTAAAGGGAGGTGATAAAACTTCTCCCTGTAATTATTGGCCTATTAGTCTTACATCAGTGGTGGGAAAAGTTTTTGAATGTCTGATAAAAGATACTTTTTTTGCAAAGTCATTTAACAATGGTTAAAATTTTGTTGGATAGCCAGCATGGTTTCACTTGGAGAAAATCTTACCTGACTAATTTGTTGACATTCTTTGAAGATGTTAATGTTTACGTAGATGATAATATGGGTGTGGATGTGGTGTATTTGGATTTTAAGAAAGCATTTGACAAGGTGCCACATAAAAATGTTTGTTAAAAACATTATCTCTGTCGGTGTAAGAGATAGTTTGGCTTATCGTATTTATAATAATGAAAAACCATTTGTCATTTATTCGACCAACTTATGAAATAATCCAACTCTTTTTTTTAAAAAGCATCATTCTCCTAACAGTAAGCAACATCCAAAACATCCAGTTTAATTGAACCCTGTTTATAAAAAAAACTCTCTGATTTCTTCCATGTTGCAAGTTTTTTTAATTCAAGGTATTGTATATGGGATGTCACAATTTGAATTGTGAATATAATTTTGATGGGAATACCCTCAACAGTGTCACGAAAGATAGGAGTCTTGGTGTTCTGGTTGATCAGTCTCTTAAGAGGTCAGTTTGAGTTAAGACAGCTTTATATTTCTAAGAGGGTGGTTGGATTTTGGAACGTATTGACTTAAAATGTGGTAGATACAGTTAATTTAAAGGCGTTTAAGGGAAAGCTTAATAAATATTTGATTTATAAGGGTTGGTTTTGGGTTTTAGTTTTTAGTTTAAATTAGTGGATAGAACGGACTAGATAGATCTAAAGGTTCCTTGTTATCCTTTAATATTATGTTAAGTTCAATCAAACACTAACACGAGTCGCGGGTTGGCCCTGTGGTAGAGCACTTTAAACTGTGGCTGCGTGATAAGAGTGATAGGTGGTTGGCAGAGTTATGCTGACTGACTATCTTCCTTCTGGTTAATAATTTTGACACGGCCCTTTAGCCCATGTGCGCGTAAAGTGCCGTTCAGGTACAAAATACCATACTAATATCTTTCCACACGCAAAATAAAACAAAACAAATACACGTATCTCTTAAAGAAGTTCGTCTTTTGTTGCACTTACCACTTGTTTTTCCTTTTAAATTCTCATATACTGACTTAATGGGGGAAGGAGTATAAAAGGGAAAACTGGAGTTGAATGAGCAAAATGGTTTAAAATATATTAACACTATGATTTTCATGAATATGCAAATATGTTGAATGTTTGGTTTAAACAGGAAATTCGTAGTGTCCCGATATCTATGAAAATTTTAATGGTATATATGTAAATTATAATAAATTATGTATATACTTGAATTATATTGAAGCCACAGTCATCCAACCAGTACCGTCAATGACTCAGCCTACGCGACCTTATTTTCTTCGTTATTGTTGTTAAGTCATATAAATCGAGAGTTATCGACACTTTGCTGACTAACGCTTTAAGTTATATTTTTCAACAAGATAAGAAAAATTTCGAGCTGCTCGAATTATAACGAAAAACACAACTATTAACAATTGACAGAAGAAATACTGTAATACAAAGAATAAACGCACTAGCTTATCTGATTGCTTTAAACTTTAATCTGTCCTTAAGTTTCAGACAAAGCGGTACAATTTGCATATCGCCTGCAATTTCTATGTTTACTTTTGTTTTCGATTTGCCATTCTTCAGGGTTACTGATTAGGAGTGAAATGTCCCGAAACCGGTATATAGATTGGGTCTCACGTTTCTTTCTCGTAGAAATGTGCAATTTTGATGTTGCGAGAAGAGCATGAGCTATGCCTAACACAACTTGGCTGCTGAAGAATTCATAGGAATAAATTAGTGACATTAATGATACATTTCCCTCAAATACCCAGGTATATAGAGGTTTTCTGTGGTGAGTAAAGGACAACGAAAATAGCCAGGTAAATACGGGTTTACTATGGTAAGTAAAAGATAACGTAAATACCCAGTTAAATGTGGTTGTACTGTGGTGAGTAAAGAAACAACTTAAATACAGGTTTACTATGCTGAGTAAGGACAAGGTAAATACCCAGGCAAATATAGTTTTACTGTAGTGAGTGAAGAATAATGTAAATAAGCAGGTAAATATAGGTTTACTATGGTGAATAAAGAGCAACGTAAATACCAAGTTAAATGTGGTTGTACTGTGGTGAGTAAAGAAACAACGTAAATACAGGTTTACTATGCTGAGTAAGGACAACATAAATATACAGATAAATATAGGTTTACTATGATGAGTAAGGACACGGTAAATATCCAGGTATATAGATGTGATGACTATAGTAAGTAAACAGCAGCGTAATTACCATATATAGTGATTACAGATTATATCTGCAAGACTTCTGGTCTTGTTACTTGATTTGTTTTTGCCCAAGGTTACAGAAGACAGATAAAATGGCCCGAAAGTAGTATTCTAACTTGGTGATAAGTGTAGCAATTAGCGTGCTCTTCATATTTGTTTGTTTTCTCGCAAAATTTTGCACATTTCGTGTAGAGAGATAAAAAGAAATTATTACCCTTGCTTTCCATAACATTGCTGTATTTATCTTATTGAAAATATTCAAATTTCGTCAAGTCGCTCTTACATTTACCTCTAACTCGTAGAGTATTCAGGTTTTTAAACTGTAATTCTACTAGTAAAATCTAGCATAAATACAAACTATAACTGATACCTAAACGACAACAATGACTTGATGGGTAAACAACTACAACGATTTTATAGACAATGCCCATGGGTTTTATATTCATAATGTGCAATCCTTTCTTTCTTTCAGGCAGAAGACAAAGTCATCTTCAAATGTTATTCCAACTATCAGTTGTCATCTGATTCATGTTGTTATGATAGGTAACCCCTATAAGATGTAGTCTTAGAATTCTTTATGGCAGTATGTACTGTGTATTAAATGTTTAAGTACTTTGCTGTTCTTTTCTTGTTTTAACACGAAACTCCGCTATGTCCATCACGTGGATCGAACCTCAAATGTTACAATTTAATCTATCAAGCTTGATGCTAAGCCACTGGGAACTTTTAGTTATTTAATGTGGAGTATCGGATAATTTACATCGCAAAGATCTTTTTGTTAGAATATATTTTTTCAAATAACTGAATGACAAGAAATATCCACCTATACAAGATGTACTTCGGCAGGGTCACCGAAAGTGTTCTGTTTCAAGAGTAAAGAAAACCAAAATTAAAAGAAACAAATATATTCATTTCTTGCTTTTAATGTTCGTATGTCATGTTGTGTTGTAGCCTACAGAGTGTATAATTCTTCTTGTGATTCATGGCATGCACACGTTTTACTGACGTCACGACAGTACAAATTGTAACGTTAAGCGTCCTTTATGTGATGTCATTTTGGTGTTGCCTGACAGACAACAGACTTGAATCTGTTTCATGTACAATTTGAGAATGTTAAGTAATTAATTGAAGTGAGTTTCAGTATTATTGCTTAGGGTATTAGTTAAGTTCAAGTGTGCCTTAGCATAAATGGATTGAAATCGATTACTGTGCATTTGATAACTCACGAATTTATTAATGTTGTAGCAAATTAAATGTTTGTTGTGTGATATATGGTCTTGTTATCCCAACAGGAAAATGGGAGCTTTTAAGTTTTAGTTTTGATCCGTAATATGAGTCAGTAAATTTTCATATTATAAATATAAACGTCTTAATATTCCGAAAAGAAAACCTGGGAACTAGATCTAACTGCAAAACTGGGCAGCTTCAAATTCGTGTTCGCGATAAAAAAATTGTTAAACCTTCACATACAAACAAAACTAACACGAGTTTCTGGAGTTAAAGCAAGATATCAGCAATTGTTAGACGGTGAAAGTTGTTCAGAAAGTAAGTGGAGTATGCCCTGAAATATCGAAACTATCTCACGTTTAACTGTGTGAATTGGCAAAAACAAAAAACATGAGATTTTGAGGTGTAAAATTAATCGCATTTACAGGGTGCCCGTAAAGTCTAGAACCATTGGTGATTTGCAGCTTTTCTTCGTTTCAAACACGTGGCTGATTATGTCAAAGCATAAAGAAGGTCGAATTAATTCTGCTGTTAATCCAAACTTGTTTCGAATTACGAAGACAACATGTGAAGCTAAAATTCATTGAAGTGTCTATGGTTCCAGACTTTTCAGACACCTTGTATTTGTTGAAAATCTGAAGTGAAGATGTGAAGTTTTTATTAAACGTTTAGGTGCTTACTTTTTTTTTTCAGTCATATCACGCTCAAAACCATCGTCAGATAATTCAGGTTAGAGCCATAAACATCATCAGCTTGCACAAGTTTAATACTCTCTTCAAGTGTGAAACACTGGAGCGATTTGATGCCACTTTGGATTTTAATGTAAAGATTAAACAATTTTCAACTACAAATATTACATATGTTTTGAATAGCAACATACACCATGTTGGATACGAATCGGTGGCTGAGATCCTTAGCTGTGCAAGTTAGGCTTTGTATGTTGATTTTGTACGCTCGATTCGCATTTCTAGCTGGGAATTCAAACCGCATTATGTGGTCGTCATACGGCGACGGTTCTCCAGGTAGCCACATCAGCAAAATTCCTGGGCCTAACTTAAGATTAAAGCTAAATTGGAACAAACATGTAAATTAAATTAGAAATAAAATATGGCAAAGAGCAAATTATGCACAACGTCTGACTGGCAACAATAGAGGTGTAACAACTGAAAACATACTTAAAACCTTTATACGTCCAGTGATATAGTATGCCTGCCAAGCATGGTTAAATGTAGTCAGATCACAAATAAACAAGTTACAGACAATACAAAACTCAATAATCATTAAAGCATACGGAGTTCCCAGATCCACAAACAACCTTTCTACACAATTACGCAAACATCACTATTTTGTCAGACAGACTTCTAAATAAATCAATAGACTATTTCCAGAAAACATTTAACAAAAATAGTGAAAAACTTTATCATACATGATGAAGATAAATCTAAGTACCTCTCACCACTAAATCTAGTAAATTCGTTATGTAACCTACGGCCACCTACTACTGGGAAAACCTAAAGCTAGATGTAGTGTTAGTTTTATTTCAAAAGGGTTTTTGTGTAAAAATAAGATTGGCGCTGTGTGTTTTGTATAAATAGCTATGGAACTGTTTGTGAGAACAAAACTGATGTTCACAACAAACGAGAAAAAGTAAAATACTTGCCATCTACATCGCGTGTGCGATAACCAACCATCAACTGCAGCGCGCATGCAGTGGCTGCATGATGTTAAAACGGATTTTCCTAACTACTGGACCGAACAACACCGGAGAACGATTGTGGATTTCATAGACTACATCCAAGTATTAAAACAACAGCCAGGGAGTGATGTAAAGGTCTAGGGTGCATCTAATCCTCCCAGTTCACATGAGCAAATAATAATCAAAGACAGAGAGATATAGCGACAGGCGCGCCTAAAGGGTTAAAGACAAATGCAAAAGGTAAACACATAAAACTGAGTAGTTTGCACTTTTATTATGGGAACTGACGTATGAATTGTAAACACTCCTCAAGGTGTCGAGTATTGACAAGTAAAGAAAAAAAAGTTTTAAAAAAACGAAGTAAATGTAGAGATGGCTAATACCAATCCTTCAAAAACAAGATACTAGAGATGGCAGTTGCATCATCCCTACATAATAGCACAGGCACACTGTGTAGTAGAATGTTAACAGACAAAAATAGGATAGATTATAACCAAGTTCTATATACAATGAGGTTCCAACTGTAATATTTATTGTTTATCTATTATTGGCTGGTTATTCCTGTTTCACGCTGTACTTAAGCTTTTTAAAGGAACACCAAATGTCTGTAAAAAAGCTAACTTCAAGGGGTAATGATAACATCGTTTACACTCGAATTATGATTTTTTATTACTACTAGTTATTAATGATACTTATAAAAGCGGATACTCCGTTTGAAACTGTGTCAACTCAGTGAAATTGGTTATCATTTAATTAAAAAGAAGCAGCAGAAAGAACAACAAGAAATTCAAAGTTTTTGCTATGATATTTGCAGACATTTCCAGAACTTGTGACTTGTCATTACATAGATATTGTTATAAAAGGAAACAACGTATAGTATTGTAATGTTCTGACGACCGATTGAGGAGATATTTAAAATACCATTTCGATGAATAATCCGTGCTATCCCTACATAGGCAGTACTACTGCCTACCTGATAAGCACTGATAGAACGCTTTCTACCCACGTGATTTTGCTTTGTAAAGAACGAAGTTTTAGTCCTGAATCATTTTTTCATGAAGTAGTGTTTATAAGCACTGATAGAATGTTTTCTACCCACGTGGTTTGTCCGTCTTGTGATAAAATGTTAACCTGTTTTACCTCTGCGTTTTTAATGTGTATACAGTGCAAAAAGACACGAACATAAACTTTATTTAGTGACAAAATTTCGTCACCAGCGTGACTGGAAATAAGCCTATCTCCAGCATATCTTTATCTGTACACCCCGAAATTGTTTCCCTAACTGGAGTGTTTCTTTATCTGTCCAAAGAAAACAAAGACACAGTCTGAAATTACGGCAAAGGCTACGAAACCATTACGATATCCACACAAACATACTTGTAGTTGTAAACTCTTTAAGCGAACCCTAGCGGAAAATCTGTTAACAAAATGACTTTCTCCCAGCTTCGCTTTCTGGTAATAATCTTTTTATGGACTTGCATGTCTGCAGATTAACTCCGAATATTCCCTCACCTCTGTCCAACACATCGGCACAGTCATCAAGACCCCCCTCGTTGCCAATGTTGAAATACTACTAAGAAAATTTATTATACCCCGCATAATTCAGGGTTAATCTCTGACTCACCCTGAGTTTCCAAACAACAGCTCACAGGGTGTTATCATTATAATTCTTTTATTTGTTGGTATAACTTATGACGATTTTGAAGAAAACACCTAATTATGTGCATATTAATTAGTATCTGTAGAAACACTATTAATATTTCATTATCCATGTGATGCTTAAAATATTACTTGTCTTTATACGTTTTGATGAAATACAAATATAAGAGTACGTGATATTCATCAATTTGTCACTAGGCCAAAACAGCTGTTTCCCATTTGATCACAAATATCTTCAAGCTGTAGAATGCTAGTCAAATAAATAAATACACAGCCTCTAAGTCAAAGCTTCTCGTTGTCCCTAATTATTTTCAATCTGAACTTTATAAAGTGCTCCATTTTAAAATATAGTGAGTCTACTCATGGATCTGTGCCTTCCAGAAACTGTTGGTATCTTGTCTATCTGCAGCCTCGTCCCCAAACTGGTTATCCATAAAACTGTTGATTGCCTAGGGTGAAAAAAAAAGAATTCACAAATCATGAACATGAATTGTCCCCTCTCTCTTTGTAAAAAAAAAATCAAAGTAATGCGTTGCTGCTTTGTAATCTTTCTGCAGTACAAGTTATAAAAACGACATTGATCATCCACACAACTAAAATTATCGTTTATTCACGATAACAAAACGTAGTTGACGATTTCAGTGTTACTACACAAATATCCTGAAAAATCATGTACGACATTTCCCCTTCGTCTTATTTTTATTTCTAGCTTGTGTAACGAACAAAGTTAGACTCGAAAGTCATTCAAACCTATCTTAAAATAACTTTGAAGAAAAGTTGAGTGTCTTAGAATACTTGAGTGAGGAATTACATCATAAAACAACTTGTGATAATCACACTGAAATTACTAAAGTAGATTATCCTGAACAAAAAACACGATATCACCGATACTTCAACAGACTTTGATCTATGCTTATCTTAGTAACATTCCAAGTGCACCTTTGTAACTATTCCAGGAGTTTTTTCAGCCGGTTGTTTTTTTTTTTTTTTTGTTTGCTTGTTTAACAAGGTGTCGTCCAAGGGTTGATTGTGCTTAACCTCGTAGTTTTTAATTGTAAATCTTTGCTTGATTCAAAAAGTTACTAACTCTTTGTGTTCCCCACGGATCAGCGATAAGTTTACTTACGGACTTACAACGTTAAAATCTGAAGCTCGACTCCCCTCGATGGGCAGAGCGTAGGTAACCCATTGTGTTGCTTAGCGTTAAAACACGATCTCTGTATATGACTCATTCATTTTTCCAGCTGTAAATCTATTCTCGGTAGTTTTGCGGCTTTAACTTTGTATTTAACCTATTAATTTTCCCACTGTAATCTTTTTAACTCGATAGTTTTACAGCTGTAACTTTGTATTTAACTCATTTGTTTTCCTAACTGTAATCCGTTTTAACTCAATAGTTTTACTGTTGTAATTTTGTATGTAATCATTATTTTCCTAACTACATAAGCCTGTGTTTACCCTGATAATATTTAAACAGCAATTCTCTATGTTTTGACTCCGTATTTTGCAAACATAATTCTATATTTAACTCAATAGTTTTCAGATATAATTTTTGTGTATTTAACGCTGTAGTTTATAATTATTTAGTTTGTAACTAGCTTGTAATTATGTATTTAACTTAGTTTTTTTCTTAGCCATAATTCTATAGTTTATTTTTAATTCAACAATTTGACAGCTGTAATTTTGATGTTCGGTCCTGTTGTTTAGCAGTTGTAATTCTGTGTCTAATTCGGTGCTTTTAAAGCGTAATATTGTGCTTTAGTAAAAGCCCAGTAGCTTTTTAATCGCGATTCTGGACTAATTCACTGATGACGATGTTTGATATGTATTTCTGTGTTCAACCCTCCATGTTTATTAAAACACATTTTGTATTCGTTATACCCAGAATAAAATGATAATCTTTGGCTTTATTTATTACTGAGTCAGCATAACTTAGATTGGAATATAAAGGGGTGGAAACACTTAGCAGAACGTGTACGTGAAACAAAGATAAAATCTTTTATCTGTCAAGCTCTTAATTGTGTGATATTTTTTATAGATTGGACAAACAGTCTTCTTCTATACACAAGGACCAAGTTAACATCTCTATCAATTTACTGATCGACAGCTACTAATAGCGATCGTTTAGTGTGATGATTGATTGTATAAAATATATATCTAAATGATGTATACTAAAATGTATGTATATATATATATTGTAATGCATAATAACCAGGTTTCGCTTTTTTTCACTAGAGACGCACCATTGCATTAACATCTCCATCAACAATGGCTAATAACTTTTAGCAGGGATAATTTCTGTAGAAGCCCAAGCGATCAGAATCTCTAAGCAGAAAAAAGGCTTAACGTTTTCAAGCGAAAATCTTTCGATGTACTTTAACTTGATATTCTTACTACGATGCAATTCTTTGCAGTCAGTTTTTTTGTGTATTTTTTCCTGACTAATATTGACCTACACTGATATGACACTTATCAAATAAATTTAACTATGAAAATAGGTAAGTTTATTCTTTTGAGAGTAAGAAGTGTCTTGTATTTATACATAAGACACCATTTTATATAAAGTTTTTTTTTCTTGCTTGTTTGTTTTGTTTTTTCCACGAATTTAACAATTGAAACTAACTGCTCATGTGAATATTAAAAGTAACAAATAGAATAAAAAAACGTAGGTAAAACTAGTAATTATAGTTTATGATTGAAAATCTCAATACTAAAAACAGTGTTATGTTCACCCTTCAATGCTATATTTTAAAATGGATCGACAAGAGCTATTCAAAAACAATAATGTAATCCAATCATAATTCATCTGGAAATATTGTTCAACAAGACTATGTGTGTGTGTGAACAATGAAACCTGGTCACACATTATCTTAAATGTGTGATAGCAGCAGCTAATAGAATGTGAGTGTAAACAATGAAAATTAGTCACACATTATCTTAAAACATGAATATGCAATAGCAGCAGCTAATAGAATGTGAGTGTAAACAATGAAAATTAGTCACATATTATCTTAAAACATGAATATGCAATAGCAGCAGCTAATAGAATGTGAGTGTAAACAATGAAAATTAGTCACATATTATCTAGAAATACTGATATGCAATAATAGTAACAGATACTAGAATGTGGGTGTTAACAATGAAAATCAATCTCAGATTATCTGGAAACATGAATATACAATAGCAACAGCTACTAGCATGTGGAAGTGAACAATAAAACTCATTCATATATTATGTGAAAACACGAATACGTAACTTAGCACCGTTTACTAGAGTATGAATATGAACAATGAAAGTCAGTCATACGTTTTATGAAAACATTTTTCAAAACGTACTATAGGTTATGGGTGTGGACGGCAAACATTTGCTGTAAAAACTTACAAATAAACCAGCATCCATGCTGGCGATTTTTTACATTAAAATGTAATATTTTATCCCATTTTTATTTACTAATTTTGTGGTGTAGTAAACATCTTTGGCAAAATTGCAAAGTAGCAAAAACAATTATCTGTTATGCGTCTATTAAATTATTAAAGTAAATATAAAGGACAGAGATATTTTTATCATGGTGTTAAGAGTATGAGTACGTTATATTTAAATGATTTTGGAGTCTCACCATGTTGTTACAGTCCATGTTAACACGTCCGGTCATGCTCTATTTGACGACAAGAGCCTTACAAGTTAGTTTCTATTGCAACAGATACCGTCGTAAGGTTTTCATGTTCAAAATACACTAATCTTCCATGCTGTTTCCATAATAAAAGAACAACGGTTTCCCAGCGTCCGTTTCAACAATCTTATCGCATAGACATTCATGGACCCTGTGTTTAGAATAGCATGAATACCCATTTCATTCTTCAGCTGCTTGAGGTATGTGACAACTGGACGGAAGGTATGGCTAGAAGACTTACCTTGATGAACCTGCACCCTGTTGCCCTCGCTTCCAGATCTTTCTTGATTATGTTGCGTACTGTTGCCTGGGGCATGCGAACGGCTTTTTCTACTTACGGTTATGTGAGTTTATTCTCATCTGTTACAAGATGCCGCGCTTTTAGTACCACGACTAGTGTGAACTTTTTTGCAAATCCCTTTCAGGATGGTTAATGATTTCAAAGGTTATCCATATTTCATTCTTTTTTTCCAATGCCATTAAATACAATGGATATCTCTATCTTGAAAATTATAAGTCCACGATCTGAACGCATCTTTACCATCTGAGTGCATGGATACTGTTGCGTCGAAAATTACTGTTACATACCCTTCCCAAAAGCGATCAATTTTGGTGGCATCACACTGCCTACGAAATGCCAAACAATGTAAATAGTTCTGATACATTTTGTTCCACTGTGGTTTTATATCGGTATGGTTGTCAAGTGACTTGCTGATTTGTATTTTCAAAATCATTTTAATATAATCTACCAAACCATCTGTACATTCCAGTTGAAATGAATCATATTTTCATCACTTTGGGATTAAACCTGAAATTAAACTTTGTCCGCAATTTTTTCCACCATAAAAGTCGGTAGCGGATACAAGATTTTGACCAGAGGAGGTTCAAACTATGTAGAAAGCTTTTAAATGAAGGCTTACACTCATAAATAAAATTTAATGTAACTTAGATTATAATGTAGGCTCTAAGCCCGTACACGTCGCCACACACACACACACATGATTTTGCTTTTTAAGCTCATTAAAGTAGTATTTAAATATTCCACTTAATCAAAAACTTGGAACAAATCATGACCCAAATAATATTTGTCTTTGGAAAAAAAATCCAATGTTTTCTTTATTGCTCCATGCGCGCCTCTACTTAAAAAAGCCAAACTTATTAACAAAGCGTAGATCAGAAACTTTCGATAACATGAAGTTTTGATTGGATAGTTCAATAATTCTGAAGCAATCATAGTGTTTCTTATTTGATTTTTTTGTTTGTTTGTAATTAAGCACAAAGTTACACAATGGGCTATCTATGCTCTGCCCACCACGGGTACGAAACCCGGTGTCTAGCGTTGTAAGTCCGCAGACATACAGCTGTACCACTGGGGACGTGTTATTTGATAAAAAGTGTTATATCAACTTCAATGTCAGAAAGGCCCAAAACTGACTGAATATTGACCTAGGTACCTTGATGCAAATGATTAATAACTGACAATATTCAAGATGTTTTGTTGCACGGGATAAATTGTGATAATTCAATCTTTAAGGGGGATAGACGAACCCTTCGAACTCCCTCCGAAGCCGACACTACTTTAAGGTACACAAAATGTCGAGACACTTACTGAACTTTAACTGCTATATGAATTATATTTTGAGAGGCAGACCACCTAGGTTTATATTTTAGCATGACTTGAGAAGTAGACAGACTATAAATGTAGAAAGGACGTACAAAATCATGCTGTGTGACTTTATTTTCTCAGAACTGAACAGAAACAAGAACGTTCAAAAGTACGTGGTGACCGACTATCTGAGTCACCGAAGGGTTACGTCACTTGTGGGTGGAAAGCTGGTAAAGTGCAGCGCGTTTGACCTGGCAGAAATCAGTCATCATTAATAAGTGGATAACCTAACTTACAGTGATTTTATATGAATTCATGAACTTAAAAATCTAAACAAGCTCTTTGGTCAGAATATTTGTAATACTATCGCCCGAACTCAAAACACATTTTGAAAAATTGTTGTCAGAATACTTGTGAGCTATCCCACGAACTGGAGATACATCTTGAAAACTTTGATAAGTATATTTGTGAACAACCATACGAACTGATAACACATTGAAGAAACGTTGATGCGAATATTTGTGAGCTACTACACGAACGGAAAACAATTTGATAAACCTCTCAAATAGCATTAGAAATAGCATTTTATGGATTTAAAAAGTCACAAAACTAAACATAGAGCGAAAAAGTTTTCAACAAAATACCTTAATGCTGGAAACGTTTCTGTGGAACCTCAGACACAATCTGAGTAATCAAAATTCTGCCAAGGCTAAAACAAAGACTAAAGTTTGAGCAAATAAATTTACGTACGGAAACTTATCTTGGGTTAAATCTTCAACATAACAACTTAAACCCCTGGAGTAAGTGTTTAACTTTGTTGTAATTTGTTTATATTTTTAAATGTTATGACAATTTCATACTTTGAATTGATTGGTGATAGTCCCATGACGCAACAAAAATATCCAAGTTTACTGAAAACATTAAACATTGCAAGATAAATTAGCAACACTTCCCAGCTAAACTGAACTAAATGTGATACTCTATCACGCATGAAAAACAATATCTCTAAATTGAACGTTGAAGATGAAACACGTTATAAGCTTAGAATTGGATGCTTCCTGTCTTCTGACGGAGTAATTTAAAATGAAATATTGAAACAAGCATCAAAGTTTAGAACAAGATTTATTCCTAACTTACGAAGTTTTCGCAAAAGTTGGTAATGTAATTTTAAAAATTCACAGCAGATACCCTTCCAATCAACAGTTAACTGTGTCTTAAAAAAACAAGGTAAACAAAACATTTATATGTTTGATTTGGCTAGTCTTGTTCCATGTTGGTGTTTTATTGTTTTCGTGACTAGATAGATTAATTTTTGTTTCGAACGCATGGTGTGAATAACGAAATATTTCGTTTAAGGTTTTCCTCCCCTGATGGGCATAGTAGGCGTTGGTGGAAAGAAATGATTGGCAGGTTCACCTTGAGTGTATTTCATGGCTGTCTGTAGTACAACATGCACTTAAATGCTATACACATGATCTTGGTTCTTTAATTTTTTGTTTTGTTTTTTGTTTTTCTGTTATTTTTCATCGGGAAAATGGGCTTAACATTATTTTATGTCGAAAGGGAGTGTTACAAACGACTCTTGAGAAAATAAAATTACAATTCTGTAATAAGGACAGCGACAGCACGCCTTTAAATCCACGGTTGTTATCATAACCAATACAAGTCCCTAAAGCCTTGAACGAGCTGAAGAACTGATTCAAAAAACTTACACGCCTTTTTAAAAGCAATTTCTGCTGCACATACACATATATTTATATACTGGTTAGGACTAGACAGATATTTCACGTATGTCCTCAGGTTCCACAAAAAGGTTCTGGATAATATGAATACTCTTTACAATAGCAGGGAAATAAAAAGTGATAGGAACCGGCCTCGGTTTAAATACGATCTCTTTTAAGGCTATAAACACACATTCTTACAGTTTTAGCCACGATTCATGACTTGTCTTGCACGTAAAACTTGTTAGACATACACTATCTTCGCTGGAATCTTACCTAAAGGACTCCGAAGCTGTTCAACAATTTAACACGTAGTTATATACCACAATAGAATCTATACGGTTTTCTTTTACATAATTATTGAAAATGAAACTTTAAATTAAAAATATCAGGTACATAATTTATTAATTACTATACTAATCACTGGAAAGTTTTACGTAAAATATTCATAATTTATTGAAATTAGATTATTTATGAGACAATTTTCAGGATGTTTCTCCGATGGTATAGCAGTGAGCTTGGGAGCTTATAACACCAGAATTCGAGGCTAGATCTCCGCGATGGGAACGGTACAGTTAGCCCATTGTACAGCTTTGTGCTTAACAATAAACAAACAAACTGTCACGGTCGCAATCGAGTTATAAATAGAAATCCCGGTTGGGGGCAATGCGATATTAGTTCCTAATTAATATTACCAAATTTTTATTGTACATTCATTTGAATGCGTTTTTATTTTATCGGATGCTTATCTGTTTGATTGATTGTTTCAGAAGAAGTAAATATTGAAAACTCAAATCGTTATTCATAAATGTACTATAAAGGGACCTATCTATCTTTAAAATAACACCTTACTTCACCTCACAAACTGTAGTTTCATCAAATATTGTAGATTTTCCAATTTAAAAAAATATATGTGAAAGTATATATATTTCATGGACGCTTATTTCTTGCTTTAGATATTCGTGCAAAGCTTTACAAAAGCTATCTGAGTTAGTATCCACCGCCACATTTTTTTTACAAGAGCTATCTGCGTTAATACCCACCGACAAATTGTTTTACAAGAGCTATCTGCGTTAGTATTCACCGCTAATTTTTTTACAAGAGCTATCTGCGTTAGTATCCACCGCCAACTTTTTTTACAAGAGCTATCTGCGTTAGTATCCACCGCCAAATTTTTTTACAAGAGCTATCTGCGTTAGTATCCACCGCCAAATTTTTAGTTACTTTAATCGAATAGTGTGATTTGAACGTCACTCTAATAATTCACCCACGGCTTAAAAATCCTGTTAGTGGCTATATTATAATTCATTATCCCTTTTTTTCTGTTAGATTAATGTTCTTCCACTAGATCAGCCGTCTCCTAAGTCCTTTTGGCACCCGTACTGTATTATTGTATCCTTCACCCTGCGTTAGTTTAACGCTGTTCTACTAACTCAACTGTGCCCTTGTCCTGTTGTCATCTATGTTTTTAACATACTATACCGCTTTTTCTATTAGTCTAATATTCTCCCACTAATTCAACCACCTTATAACTCCTATTAACATCTATATTTTAGTACCCCCTATTTTTCTTTTGGTTTAATACTTTCCAGTTGATTCAGCTGTCTCATATAAGTCCTTTTGGCGTCCATGTTTTGATACACTATCCCTCTCCTTGCGTTAGTTTCTATCGCCATTCCAAATCCCTGGGTGTGTATGAGAAGTAGGACTAAAATCCGTTTAAAGTAATTATTTAATTGCTGTTTAGTATAGTATTGTTCACCCAGTGAATGGCGATAAGTTGAATGAAGTAAACCAATGTCATACTTCAGTTTACAAAGGAGTATTTTTTGTGTCTAGATCTCTTAAAAGAGCTTTTCACTGATCATAATACAGTTACTTTTATCACAAACAAAGCTGAATGTGGAGCACTCTTCTATGATTTTTAGTGTGTTGCAACATAATGAACATAGAATAAAGTTCGCTAATGATTATATAGCTATTACATCCTTTAATTAACAAAACGTAATATTTCACATTCCAATTTAAACAGTGAGAATTCAAAGAAACTTTACATGATATTTCAACTGACTTAAATTAGCCATTTAAAGTATACTCTCCAAACTGCCACAGGTTGAAAAACGTGTCATATCATTTCGTATGGAATTATAATTTGTTTGATGATACTCATAATATTTATTTCACTTTAAAAATTACGAGAGTTAACTAAAATTTAGCAAATTAATTACATTTCGTTAATTAAATTATAATACGATAATTTCTTTCAGTCTGAGTTGAAATTAAATACACGTTTCATGACCGAAATGTCTATGAAAATAGCCTCCTAAGTTTTTGTTCTTAGATATAAAGTGTCAGTTTCAAACACAGTTAAAACAATTTTTTCTTGCGAAACTATAGAAAAACTAACCGTTTGTTTGTAATTAAGCACAAAGCTACACAATGGACTATCTGTGCTCTGCACACCACGGGTATCGAAACCCAGTTTCTAGTGTTGTAAGACCGCAGACATACCGCTGTGCCACTGGGGGCAAATACTATCTGCAAACAGCCGTCCCTAACTTAAAAATGATAACCTAGAAGGAAGACTGCTAATCAACAGCATCCAGCGCCTAATCTTTGGCTACACTTTTCTGACCGAATAGTAAGATTTTACCGTCATACTTACAGCGTACATACAGTCCCACAGTGCGGAAGGCAATTTTGTGGCAACGGGACGCAAACCACGAACCCTTGATTGACACTCTGAGTACGCCAAACATATATATAACACGCCTGGCCCTAAGCATAACAAGGAATAGCAGAAGTTTTAAATTTATACTTTACTAATAATGTAATGAATTGCTTCCCAAGGCACACCGGAAGAATCTGCTCATGGCTTCAGATATCTCGATCTCTGAGAACAATCACCACTCTTTAGAAATTACGCTCGTAATTTGCAGATATTGTCGAATTAACCAATTGGATAATTGGCACTAGCAAGTAGACTGAATATTTCTACTAACAAAAACACATAAAATATCGATCACGAAACAGAAGTCTTCACTCCACCCTTTCACGTGCGATTTCTCCCACCAGAAGTGATTGGCTCCATCAGTCAAAATCAATCCAGTCGAAACCATCGTTCATGGTAATCACAGTGATTACGTTTGAATGTGGAGTCAGTTTAAACAAACAAATTACACAAGCCGTCTTTTATTACACGATCAAACCCTGAGATCATTCATGGGCAAGAGAAAGAGATAAGAAAAAAAGTATCATGTATGAACTCTAATTAAAGTTCTTTAAATAGGTTGTGTTTTTGATATTATTTTTTTACGTAGCCTCCCTTATCATTGTTATGTTGGAAATATGTATTGTAGGTAACATATATTTGAATCTGTGTTTGTGTTTGTTATCAAAAGTCAAAGGAGGTCCAGATTTCAAGGCTACATTTCTATTCTTATGTCCTTTCTCATTTGAAATATGACTCGTTTATATAAATGCAGGGTGAGGCAATAGTGACTATAAGTTATTTTATTTAAAATAGAGATGACTTCTAACTATTACTCTGAAACAAATAATAATGAATTTGGTTTCAGTTGACTTAGAAACAACCATGTAAGAACACCTATAACAACGGCTTTTGCTTCCCAATGTATATCAATCGAAACCTATCATAGGGGATTTAAGCAGTATTTGTGCAAATTGGAAGGTCTAAATTCCGATTCCTTCTTTCTCTTCAATTTTCTGAAGATATAGTTCAGGCGATATTTATCCTTCTGTATACAGATCTAGAGAAATTCCATATGAAATTATCTTTTTTTTGTCCCCCGGTGAGTCAGGAGTAAGTCTACAAACTCAAGTCTCAATTTAACCTCCAAATCTAGGCTACGCCACTGGCCTCTGTAGATGCTATTGTACCACGACAGCAGCCCTAGTTTTTGAAAATGTTTACCTCGACAGCAGAACAATAAAAATTCATTCTACAAATCAATTCATTTCTGAAGAAAACATTTTGGGTTTCCACTTATATCGATCATTTTGTTTATTTTCAAAGTGTTAGAGTGAAAAACGAAAAGACCGACGTTTTTAGGCCCAATGAAAGGTAAATTCTTTATTATTTGTAACAGCTGACAAGTATAAGCTAACACTGTAGATACTAGCCCTAATGATAGTAACTGTATTACTGAAACTAGTCGGCTGTAATTAATAATAAAGATTTTATCTTTCATTGTGTCAAAAAACGTGGTTTTTTGTGTTTTTTCTTCTAATATAGAGCACAACTGCCTGAAAAGAAATTATGTGTAGATAATATATCGTGTTTCTGTAATTATTTAACTTACATAGGTTTCTATTAATTAACTAAACGACCAGTAAAACCTGTGTATTTTTAATTCTGTTAATTATGAGAACTAGCAGAAACTCAGTACCACATTTAAAAATTACATCAATAAAGCTATAATCAAACCCTCATGTACAGTCCTAGTGAAAGTCGTGTTCTTGTTCTGATGAGATTACTTTTATTTAAAATTGCGTTCTATTATAAAGAAATGGTTATTGCACGTAACACAGTTATTTTTCTAACTGTCTGAATCTTGAATACCCAAAGTGTGAACTTTTTTATGGATTTTTTGTTTGTGGTGTCATTCAGCAGATAGAACAGGAGTTTTGGTTACATACATAGATACTGACATACACGCTATGTCTATCATAGTCAAATTACCTCTTTTAATTCACTAAATGGAATTATTACAAAAGGGAACGTTGCTTTTGAAGACCTACCCTTATTATAACGTGTGTAACTCTTCATGTAAGTAAGATTAGACGTACATATCTCCTAAAGTGCATGCAAGGAACAATTTTGGAGAGAGAGCGTTATTTTGTAAACAAGATAGTACACGAAGCTTTGGCGTTTTTAATTTTATTTTTATTGTGCATATACACTAGTAAATACTGGTCAAGATCCTCTGCATTGCTGCTTTAACATAATTTAAAGCAATGTAACTACAGTCGTGTAACTTCAGAGAACTCCTGGAAGAACTGGAAGAGAATGTTGATTGCTAGTGTGAAAAGATGCAAATGAGAAAATGGAAGAATAAAAGCATTGTAATTTCCTTATTTTCGTGCTTGCATCGTGCATACTTCATGAAGTCGAGTGGGTGAGCGTGTGCAATTTGGAACACGATCAAACATAAACATTTCCACGGTCTCGCAAAGTGAATACAAAGGGCTAGTTGCATTTTGAGGTTTTTTATTTATTCCCAGTTGTTTTGCACTGTGGGCAATATTTCTAAGTACATTATTCAACAAAACTAGCTGTAAAATGGAATTACAACAAAACCTGTGTAGGTTGTATATTTAAGGTCAGGCTAAAACCTTCACGCTGGGCGCGAGTTGGCCATGTGGTTGAACTCTGGATTTCAGAGCAGAAGACATTACAAAATGTTGTTCGCATTTTAAGCTATGTGTGCGTTATAAGAATGACAGTCAATACATGTACTTTGGCGTAAAATGACGATGGTAGGGTGCTTCTGTATGGCTGCCTTCCCTCTGTTAAGTAGTTCAAAAGTAGGGCTGCCAGTAGCTGACTTTAGTAGCTTTGCCATAAATACAAAAGACAAATATGATAAGTGAAGTAAAGATTTTTGTTAATAAATCTGTTTACATTTAAGTTTGGTAAAAGCGTTTACACTGATAAAAGTATATAAAAAACACCATGATAAGTTTTTTGTTTTTCGACAGAACAGTCTTTTTTGTTTGTTTGTTTTTGGAGCTAGTCAGCACCACCCACCACCAACCCTTGGGCTACTCTTTTACCAAAGAAAAATAGGATTGGCCATCATATTCTAACGCTCCCACGCCTGAAAGAGGGGGCATGTTTGTTGAAGGAATTCGAACTCGCGACCCGCAGAATATAAGTCGAGCGCCTCTAATTTGTTATGATTTTATTGCAGTGTTTTGTTTTGTATTGACGAGCTTTGTTGTCAACTTCAACAAAACTATTGATGAGCTTTATTGTCAGCTTCATCAAAATCAGTAGATATTAATACTTGACTACGTGTACGTGTTAGGCCAACTTTATATCTGTTAAACATCTGGATGCTGGATAATGTCGTTCAATAGGAATGTCTATAAAAATTTCGTAAAATAAAAATATCCCTTTTTCATTACCAGGATCTTCTCTTCTACCAATTAAGGCTTTCTAACAGTTACCAAGAACAATACACTAGACACCCAACCAACTATGTGTAGTTTATGGAGCATCATGACTGATTCATTAAGTAGTTCAATTTGGATATCAATGTAGAGAAATTATCATTGTTTAATTATTAAGCAGCTATTGATTATTTTTTTTCATAAATAAAAAACATGGATTTTAATTGTCACGAAAATTAAGTCAGGATTATCATTTTTATTCTGATATTTATATATTTAATTAATAATAAAATATAGAAGCTACATACCCTAATATGTAAAGGCTATAGAAACAATAGATTAAAATTAGTTTTGACTTGTAGAAACTAACAAAAAGGATGTGGCTAGTTGACTGGCTGGTCGAGGATATATTCACGAAAATACTTACCAATTAAGGCTCGAGAGATCGCTTGATCAGACCAAACTGGAGAGGGGCCAAGTTCACCTGATAAGCCAATCTCTCAAAGGTATCGGTTGCGACCAGTGCCCCACGTGACATACATAACTCTTCTCGCTACATTAATTCTTCAGTTGATTGCGCCTTCAGTGCGTGCATGGCTCGTGCCTGATGACTATGTAAGAGTCATTCCTAGCGAAATCTCATAAATTATTCAGTCTGAAAATCCAACCATAACAGGCCTTAAAAGGTTTGAAGTATTGATGTAAGTTGTTTTGTTTCCAGTTCACTTACACAATTCGTGATCTTTTTATGTTTGGCAATCTCCCGTAATCAGAAATCTTTATGAATAACATGTTTGGAATCTCCATGTTCTGTCAGTGTTTGTTGCATACTCAACGACAAACTAGATTATTATTATTTTTAATTCATTATGCTATGTTTGAGTAATTCTAGTCCTTGAACTGATTTATCAATCGGCTTTTAAATACGAGAAAGTAGTATAGTCACGTAACAGATTTTCATTATGAGAAGTGGAAATAATGGGTTGATAAATACCTTTACACTTGTAGATACAAATCAACAGTGTCTATCAAATGGCAAACAAAGTTTTCTAAAAACATAACTATTGCTAGAAGCACCAAAGTAGCCTTAAATTAATACTTTTTCCTTCTGACAGTCAAATCAAACATTGTGTGGGTATATTCTTTTTAAGGCACAGTTAACTGTTGACTGGAAGGGCATCTGCTGTGAATTTTTAAAATCACATTACCAACTTTTGCGAAAACTTCGTAACTTAGAAAGTAGTTAATGGTGGTTGATTCAAACACTTAAGCCTTGTTCTAAACTTTGATGCTTGTTTCAATATTTCAGTTTAAATTACTCCGTCAGAAGACATAGAGCATCCAATTCTAAGCTTATAACGTGTTTCATCTTCAACGTTCAATTTAGAATTATTGTTTATTATGCGTGATAGAGTATCACATTTAGTTCAGTTCAGCTGGGAACTGTTGCTAATTTATCTTACAATGTATTCTCACAACAATTTTTCAAAATGTGTTTTGAGTTCGGGCGATAGTTTACAAATATTCTGACCAAAGAGCTTGTTTAGATTTTTAAGTTCATGATTTCATATAAAATCACTGTAAGTTAGGTTATCCACTTATTAATGATGACTGATTTCTGCCAGGTCAAACGCGCTGCATTTTACCAACTTTCCACCCACAAGTGACGTAACCCTTCGGTGACTCAGATAGTCGGTCACCACGTACTTTTAAACGTTCTTGTTTCTGTTCAGTTCTGAGAAAACAAAGTCACACAGCATGATTTTGTACGTCCTTCTGAAAGTCAAACCAAACATTGTATGAAAATTGGTAAACTAAGTCTTCCTAAAAAAGTCAAACGCGTATTGGAAGTTCAATATGACTTTAAATTAGTATTTTTCCCTTTTGAAGGTCAAACCCAAAATTGTTTGAGGAATAGACAAGCTGGTTCCTCTAAGAGAACTAAGCAAGTGCTAGAAGTATGAGCATGCCCATAAATTAGTTATTATTTCTTGTAAAATAGTCCAGAAGTGCCTCAGTGGTTAGCGCGCACTGCATGGTCTGTTAATCCGAAGGTTTACGGTACGCAACCCGTTGCCGTAACAGGGATGGTCAAATCCCGAATCCGACTATTCGGTCAGACAAGAGTAGCCTAAGAGTTGGCGATGGGTGCGTTTAACTAAGTTACCTTCCCTCTAGTCTATCAGTGAAAAATTAGAGACGGCTATACACAGATAGTACTTGTATATCTTTGCGTGAAAATTCTAAAACCAAACAGAACCAAGCTGGTACAGGAAGTATCAATATAATCTCAAAGTAGTTAGTTATCTTCCCTTTGAAAGATAAACCAAACATGTCTAAATATTCCAAACTAGAATCTCCGACAGAACCAAACATAAATAAAAGTTTTAGATTAATCTCTTTTTACTAGAGGTAAAGTCGCCCTGGAATCTAAAAGATAAAATCCAGCGTTATGAAAAATATCAATCGTATTACAAGCTGATTTAGGAGCTGTGTACCTCAAGTGACTTAACTTTAAAACCTCTGTTTTATGACGGGAATAGCGATGCTTGTGAACTTAGCTTCTTATAGCAATGTTTATGTGAAACAGTTTATCTATTCTGTCAGACGGAATCACCCAAGTACATACCACACCCTTTGCTTTAGTAACGTGCACGTCTCACTCGTCTGACGTTTTCTACATCTGAAAGTTCATTTGCAAGTGTTAACCGAGCAGGTTCGGGCGCAAGACCACCCTTGAACCCCGTAATTAGTATGTTGTTTCAACGCTTGGGCAAACACATTCATCATGCGAACTAATAACACACTCGAAAATGGATGCAGATTATTTGTTCTGAGCGATTTTCCAGCAAGAAATCGAGGTGTAATTACGCGAAGAAATCGCTAAGTGCCTACTATGGAACCGGGATTACCGCATCATCAACGAACATAAGGGCTTTTAGAGTCCTAACTCGCCCTAAAGGTAATAGTTGAAATGAGTAACATTAGTTGAGAAGGTCCTCTCGCTACCTACATGTCATACATTATTGACTTATGATTGTCATTTTTAAGCTTATCTTTGTGATAGGCCCGTTATCTACTTAATACAAATTTAAGGCAATTATATCACTCTAAAATGCACAATTTTCTTTTTACAAATTAACATAAATCAGAAATGGTGGTCTTAAGTCACAACTATACCATTCAACATAATATATATTTCTAATGTGGGTAACAACTCATGCATCTTGATTCAGCTTTACGTTTGCCACCCAGTTTGTTCTGGCACCTCCAGTTGGCCCGGCATGGCCAGGTGGTTAGGAAGCTCGACTCGCAATCTGCGGGTCGCTGGTTCGAATCCCCGTCCCACCAAACATACTAGCCCTTTCAGCCGTGGGAGCGTTATAAAGTGACTGTCAATCCCACTATTCGTTGGTAAAAGAGTAGCCCAAGAGTTGGCGGTGGGTAGTGACGATTAGCTGCCTTCCCTCTAGTCTTACACTGCTAAATTAGGGACGGCTAGCGCAGATAGCCCTCGTGTAGCCCTCCAGTTTGTTTATGGAATATGCGTTAGGAATAGAACGTTGATATTTCATATGCCATATTGATGAATATCATATGCAACTTTCTCCCCATAATTGACATATGTATTAGTTCACATAAATCCGTTTTTTATCATTGCTGTTTAACTTGGGTGGAAAAATAGGGAGATTTCATGTATGTTATGAAAGGTTCTTGGTATAACTTCTGTAAATTTAAACTTCATTTAACCTTTATATCGACCTTATTAAACCACTATAGGGATTGTGAAGTTGGATGTTTTTTTTTAATTTCCAGGAATTCAAAAGTGATTAAATCTGAAAAGATCGGCAATATTATTTTTAGAAAAGTGGTAAACCCATTTAAAAAGCTTCTCTTTCGAACTCCCAATGATATATTGGTTTTAATTCGCATACTTGGAAACCATTCGAAAGGGAATTAGCAGCGATTATACTGTGAAAAAATCAAAAACATAAATAATCTGATCTCAACTACAAGTAGTGAAGCTGACTCAAACAACACGTCACGTAATTCTTCAAACAAAGGTTTAAAGCAACATACTATTTACTTTTCTTATAGTCTTGGTAAGAAGCTTCTAAACTTGTTACATTTCATTAACCTCCGCTTAAGTTATTGATCCTATTTTAAATTTTTGATAAATTCATAAAATAAAATTTGATGAAAATGCATAAAAACAGATTGAGCTTTGATAGCTATTATATAGGTTTTGTATGTGACGTCACAAAACGTTTTATTTGTTTTAACGTAACAATATTTGACGGATTCGATGACGAGGAACCCACTTTGAGACTAATAATGGATGGAGACGGCTTGAATGGGT
>NW_013666792.1:136584-143696 GCF_000517525.1 Limulus polyphemus
TGTAAAATAATACTGAATCATGTATTGATATGCATTAGTGCTGATTGCTAGAAGGGAATAATTCCGTCAAATATGTAATGAAGAAAAACTTTAATATAAGCTTAACATAACAGTAAATGTACAACGTACCGAGAAGGTTTTGTCCTGATGATGACAAAACCTTCTCGAAACGTTGTACATTTGCTGTTATGTTAAACTTATATTAAAGTTTTTCTTCATTACATATTTGACGGAATTATTCCCTTCTAGCAATCAGCACTAATGCATATCAATACATGATTCAGTATTATTTTACATGCTGTCAATAGTGTAAACATCGCTTTTGGCAAAAGATACGGATCCAAAACTCCACGGATGTCCAGTTTCTCCATATATCCATCTTTATGTACATCGCTGAGATGACACGATATTCCAAGACATTTGTTATTTTTCACCTAAGACGAATTTAAGTACTTTACGTCCAATATGGCGATATGTTTTTTGACATCAGTGAAATACCTCTTTAGTTAGCAAAATTAGTATATTAGTGAAATAAGCTATGCCTATTCTGTTGACAGTTAATCGCATCTTCTAAGAACAATGGTCTCTGTCTCATTCTTCGCTTGAAAATAGATTTTTCATCATCGATCGTGCTCAGCCTAATACATGTGATAATGCACTAATGTCCAACATCACAATTTTACTAATGTCTGTGATTAGGCACTAATGTCCAACATCACAATTTTACTTTATCAAGCTTCTGCAAAGAGCGGCGACGTCAATCTTAGACAACACATTTTGACAAACTATCTACAAACCCTCCACTGTGCATGGACATTGGCTTCTAAGACCACGTTTTAGCTGAACAAAGACACAAAAGTCTATTCGAGGTTCTTCGGCGGACTTGACAGGTATGTGGTCGAATTAGATTGCTTTCATTTCAATTGCTTCACTTATCTTTATCAAGAAAACAGCTGATGATTTTGAAGTGTGCTGGAAATTTGTGAACTTTCTGGTTGTTTAGCGTTCGTGAACTACATATCCTTTCCTATTATTTTGTTAACAATACCAAGAAATATGCCCAGATTCATCGCAATGGTTTTTTGAGGAGTTGAGGTGGAGGATTCTCATTTGTAATCATAATCTTCAATTTGCGCATGAGAACAGTGTTGCGAATTGGACTAATTGTGAGTTAGGAACTCGTTGGTGTTCTAAACGTTTTGTAACACGAGTTTTCCCATCATTTGACAACCTTGCTATGCGAATATCCTTCTCGGAAAGGATTATGACATACCGCCAGCTAAAATCTGGTATTCCAGTGGGTCAGGCATAAGTTTACGGTCTTCAGGGTTCGATTTCCCGCAGTAGACAGAGTGCAGATATCCCTTTGTGTAGCTTTGTACTAAAAACAACGGCATTCCACTGTCAAATGGTGGTGAATTTTCTGAGAAACAAATATATATTGATACTAAACATGCTGCCATATACGCCATTGCATTAGCATGTGCAAATCGTTTTTATAAAGTGCGTTGTGATTAAATCTCTTTCTAAAATACATTAAAATGCATGACAATAAGCGGACAATGTAATTTAGTGGGTCTCGTTCCTTAAAACATCTTTGGAACATTTGGGTAATTTATACTTGCTCGTTTTTGTGTCTTCCTTTGTAACAAACACACGCTGTATGCAAATAGAACCATCACTCAGTTAATGGAGCCTTCTACAGTAACAGGAAACTCCATTGATAACAACAGTGAAACATGATTCATGACACTTCTCGCTGAAGCAAACAATCAAACCTTCTAAAGGACATTTACCAAGTAACAGAGGTAGAATTTGAGGTATTGGTATCATGATAGATATTGATTAGAAGAGGAATAAAACCTACTGCAGGAACAGGACAGTTTTCTAATAGCAATGATGGAATTTGGGTCATAAAAAGTTATGATATTTTACGATGTGAAGGTAAATCCAATCCACTCTTAAAAACAGGACACTTTACTGGTAGCGACGGTAAAATCTGGATCATAAGGGGTCATGACACTTTTGGTGTGACAGTGAATCCAATCCACTGTAAAAACAGGATACTTTACTGATAATAATAGTGAAATCTGAGTCATGAACACTCATAATACTTTTGGATGTGAAGGTGAATCCAGTTCACTGTAAAAACAGCCTTACTGGTAACACTGGTTAAATATGAGTAATGAAGAGTCATGATACTCTTCGACGTGAAAGTGAATCCAATATACTATAAAAAGAGGACATGCTTACTGGTAACATCGGTGAAATCTGGGTCATAAGAACTCGTAATACTTTTCAACGTGAGGATGAATCCAATCCTCTATAAAAACAAAAGTTTTACTGGTAACAGCGATTAGATTTGAGTCATGAAATTTCCTGCTGAAGCAGGCAATCATTCCTACTATAGTGTGAATTGCTACTTCCCGAGTAAAAGTTGTTGAATTTCAGTCGCTAGGAATGGCAGCATTTCTTGCTGAAAAGGACGATTAATCAACAACAAACATAGGACATATCGCTGGTAAGAACCTACTATAGTGTGAATTGCTACTTCACGAGTAAAAGTGGTTGAATTTCAGTCGCTAGGAATGGCAGCATTTCTTGCTGAAAAGGACGATTAATCAACAACAAACATAGGACATATCGCTGGTAAGAACAATGAAATCTTAAACATGCCATTTCTTGGTAAAACGGACAATAAAATAATTATAGTCACGAAACATCTCACTAGTAATATTGGTTGAATATTGTTCATAAGGAGCCATGCCAATTCCTGCTGACGTGGTTAGTCAACGCAACTACAGAGACAAGACAACGCACTACCATTAACCTTATTTGCTTGTACCCATTGAAATAACCATAATAATCGATTGTTTGTTTGTTTGTCTATTCCTGAGAATTTGAAGATGTACAATCACTTCGTGAACATTTGGGGAACATTTGGAGTGAAAAAGTAAATATCAGTATATAAAAATATGAGTGTTTTTGAAAGGTGGACCTTTCTTTTTCAGGGTTTTTTTATCATTTTGTATCAAGACTTATTGAACGTACGTGTTTTTCTGATATCATAAAAATATGAGCGCAATATGGTATGAAATTTGGCCACTGACACATTAGTAGAAAGGTCAAACAGCCGGCTAATGCATAGCACTTCATAATTCAACGAATATAATATCATTTGTCACATCACGAATAATTTCAATGTTACGTTCGCATGTTAAATGGAACGTCATGTATAGGTAAAAATGCTATTACCAACAATGTTTTGAGTGGATATCTTTCATCTAGCGTATACACAGAAAATGCAACAATCTGAATATCAACTGTTGTCGTATATCCCCTTGATCAGAATCTTTCATCTGAAACTCTATGAGTGATAATCGGTTTTAGTTTGTAATTTTTTGTCTGTCTTAATCATCTCCTGTGCAACACAACGCCCTGTTTTGACTTTTTTTTTTCCTTCATTAATAAAGATATATTCAAAGTAAACAGGAGACAATATTATTAATACTATTATTGTTAAAATCGCTTTGCAATAAGGTAGTAGAATCAAGAAAAAATGCAATGAGCATCATGTTTTTATATAACTAAAAAAACGCTCCCAGTGACACAGCGGCATGTCTGCGGAATTACAACGTTAGAAAATGGGTTTCGATATTCGTGTAGCTTTGTGCTTAATTACAAACAAGAACTAAAAAATTAAATACAAATCCAAAAATTAACTATTACACCTCACAATCCTTGTAGAATTATTATATGCAATTATTAACCCCGCGTTGGTCACTGAGAAAAATGGAAATGGAAATACATTAATTACTACATAATGAACCGAAGAGTTTATTGATTGACCGACGATTTGTTTGACTAATACATGTTTGTGTAACACCCATCTTATTGTTTTTTTTTTAAGAATATCTGGCTTTTCGTCTCCTTACCTATCGATCTAGCTAGTTAGGTATCTGTTGTTTTTTTGTCTCCTTGCTTATCAATATAGCTAGTTAGGTATCTGGCTTTTTTCGTCTTCTTGTCTAACCATCTATATAGTAAGGTATCTGGCTTTTCGTCTCCATGTTTATCCATCTATATAGTTAGGCATCTGGCTTTTCGTCTTCTTGTCTGTCCATCTAGCTAGTTAGGCATCTGGCTTTTCGTCTTCTTGTCTGTCCATCTAGCTAGTTAGGTATCTAGCTATTTGCCTCCTTGTCTGTCTAGCTAGCTAGTTAGGAATCTAGCTATTCGTCTCCTTGTCTGTCTAGCTAGCTAGTTAGGAATCTAGCTATTCGTCTCCTTGTCTATCCATCTAGCTAGTTAGGTATCTAGCTATTCGTCTCCTTGTCTATCCATCTAGCTAGTTAGGTATCTAGCTATTCGTCTCCTTGTCTATCCATCTAGCTAGTTAGGTATCTAGCTATTCGTCTCCTTGTCTATCCATCTAGCTAGTTAGGTATCTAGCTATTCGTCTCCTTGTCTATCCATCTAGCTAGTTAGGTATCTAGCTATTCGTCTCCTTGTCTATCCATCTAGCTAGTTAGGTATCTAGCTTTTCGTCTCCTTGTCTATCCATCTAGATAGTTATGTATCTGGCTTTTTGTTTCTCTCTACAGCTAATTAGCTATCTGGATTTTTATTTATGATTATCTATCTAGCTACCTAATTGTCTGGGTTTTGTCTTCCTCCTGTCTAGTTGACTGGCAATCTGTTCTTTTGTTTGTTTGTTTGTTTCTTTTGTCTACTTAGATATCAGCTATGCCATATATTTACTTTAATGTTTTCCACTTTAACATCTATTAACCTTCGCTATGCTCTTTTAAAGCAGAACCATCCCTCTTATTTTTTAACAAACCGCCTATCGTAAGTCATAGTAACCTATCTAAGTTTCGGCGTGATTACAGAACACCTTATAAAGGTGTGGGAAAAATGGTCATTCAGACAGCCCCTCATCACGGGCAGCGTCGTATTGCTGAAAATTACACAGAGCAAATTTATAATGACAGCTTAGTGTCCGAATCTGAGTTCAAATGTCACGCCGCCTCCCTTTTTTTTTCTTTTCTTTTTTTTTGTAGCTCGCATGACGTCACAGAAGTCATAATTTATATGCTGTTTAAATGTTTGCTGGAACGTAACCAAGCAGTCTTAATAATTATAACAGATTCACTACACGCAAAGAAAATAAATCTTTTCTCAACTTTATCCATAATATGTGTGGCCAACTAGTATATCATCAAATTATTATGGCTTTCTTCGCCAATTTCACAAGAAATACCCATTAACATTAGGCCTAACTGAATAACTGAAACAAAACAAGAAGTCAAGTTGAAATTTGCAAGCACTAACATTTCATGTTAAAGTGGCAAAAATTTCAGGAATTAAAAATATATTTCTGTTTGATACATTATGACAAAAAGTAGTCTTGGTGTAGCTGATGCAAGTGTAGAAATTCATGAAAGCCACAGCAGTGAAAGTGTTTATAAAATGTTTTATTCTTAATAGCGATTCGTCTAAATGATGACAGTATGAACAAGACAAAGCATTGGAATCAGTCATCCAGAACGTGTAAAATCGCAGCGTCGCGATGGTGCAGAAATGTAAGTGCGTGTAATAACCTTTGATCTTGTTCCGACTGCAATAAGTGCAGGGAAATGATAATGGTAACTAATGTAATAGAAGCTCAGCAGTACAGGTAACGTTAATGTAATATGTCATTCCTGCCGGTAGGGTGCGATGGGGGTTCCTAGACAGGGCTGACCTTTCATAGGTCAAGTTAAATATTTGCCGTTGAAGCGTGAAGCCACGTGAGGTTTATTTCACCAGGGGCAGCCTACGGTATGCGATAACCTTGTTACCAAGGTCTCAACGCCTCTGTTCCCGCGTTTTTCACAAAAAAGACCGACTCACAGTTCACGGTGAAAATTCCCTTCTTTCTCTCTCTCTCTCTTCCTACTGTCTTCCCTACATAGATCATGCAGTTGCTCATCAGCAGGGAGTGTTTTAAGGTGTCCCATGATAAAAGCGACTAAAAGAGGAAAAACCTATGTCATTTCACCCGTGTTACACATCATTCGTATGAGGATGGATCTTACAAAGAAGAAAAACTGATACCGTTTAACCTGTGTTATACATCAGTAATATGGTGAGTGATGGATTTTACAAAGAGGAAATACTGATACTGTTTAATCTGTGTTACACATCATTCATAGATCTATGGATTTAACAAAGAGGAAAAATTTGATACCATCAGAACCCTTGTTGTACGTTATTCATAGGGTTGTGGATTTAAGAAGAGGAAAAAGCTGATACCTTTTAACCTCTGTTATACATCATTCATAGAGCTATGGATTTAACAGAGGAAAAACGGATACCGTTAAATCTGTGTTACACACCACTTTCAGAGTTATGTACTTAAAATCTATTTTAGTGTTTTGTATTCTCGTTATACACCACTTATTTTCCTGAAGTTCTTAATTAATAAACTATTAAACATCACAGACTTTGTTTCCTTTTTTTTTCACACATTTTGGATGTTTACGAAAATTAATTGTTGATAAAAATATTATGTAAAATGTTCTGACTGTTTTATATCTTTTGTTAAGATGATATTAAAAGTGAACTTGATTTCTTTATCACCGCAGCGTATCCGAGTCAAAGAGTAGAAAATGAAAAATACATTGATGATCTAAATTCTAAACCCCTTACAGGGTGAAACCCAACTCAGAAATTACTAAGTCTTCTAACAGCTTATGTAAATATATAAATTGTGGACTTTTGTATATCTAATATATATCTTGTCTACTTAGTACCCGGTGTTTTTTGTGATTAGTCTGAATATATAAATGCCACCCTAATAATATATATATCTTGTCTACCTAGTACCCGGTGTTTTTTTGTAATTAGTCTGAATATATAAATGCCCTAACTAAATATGAATACCATAAGCATAATGCATCACTTTCAGCTCTACCCCTATTCCTATGCTCGGAACTTAAACTTAACTTTGAAATCTTTATTACCAACAAGCATTTGTTGTTCAAGGTTCTTAGACACTCTTTGAAAATTATCTTGTTCATGAAGATATTAAAAGTTTACAAAACCGATAGGACTTACCAGAATAAACA
>NW_013666792.1:144594-153214 GCF_000517525.1 Limulus polyphemus
CTGGATATAACGAAAGTTTGGCGTCATGATTTCTATTCAGATGGAGGTCTTCAATCAAATAATACAGTAAAACTGAGGCAAAGGATTTAAGGTTTTTGTTTTGTTTGTCTTAGAACAAAGTCACATCATGCTGTGTCCACTGTGTATGGCTTACAAATGTATTTCTTACACAAAAATTTGTTTCACTTGAGATCCAGTCAAGAGATGTAAAATCATTACACCAATTGAAATTGTTAACTAAACTTTCAAAAACTGCATGATAGGTCAAAACCTTCAATTTTATTGAGAACTTATACGCAAAAAATCTAATAACAATGGAGACTTCTATAGGTTTCGTTTACCTGAAACCACAAGGAAACTTACTTGTCGAAAAGAAATTTGAAATAATGAATATTTTCTGAATCTTAAGGATTACATATAACGCGGTGATGATCTGCAATTTTAAGTGGAGATTATATGAAACACGGAAACTATATGCAACTTTAAATGGAAATCATATGTAGCACGGAGAATACCTGCAACTTTAATTAAGTGTACATTGTATGTAACACAGAGATTATCTAAAACTTGGAGAATGTTTGCAATAGGAAGATTACCTGCAACTTTAAGTGGAGATTGTATGTAACACAGAGATTATCTAAAACTTGGAGAATGTTTGCAATAGGAAGATTACCTGCAACTTTAAAATTTTGGATAATATTATATCTGTGACAGAGCGATTAACTACTTAAACAGTGTATCTAAAAACTCTTATGCAGATAATCTGAGTTGCTGACAATCTCCATGTTACACATAATCCCATCTTACAGATAATCTCCTAGTTATATATAATCTCCAAATATAAAACAATGTCCGTGTTGATCTTATATCCAAGCTGTAGATAATTTCCGTGTTACATACAATCTCCACTTAAAGTTGCAGGTAATCTTCCTATTGCAAACATTCTCCAAGTTTTAGATAATCTCTGTGTTACATACAACATACACTTAATTAAAGTTGCAGGTAATCTTCCTATTGCAAACAATTCTCCAAGTTTTAGATAATCTCCGTGTTACATACAATCTCCACTTAAAGTTGCAGGTAATCTTCCTATTGCAAACATTCTCCAAGTCTTAGATAATCTCTGTGTTACATACAACATACACTTAATTAAAGTTGCAGGTAATCTTCCTATTGCAAACATTCTCCAAGTTTTAGATAATCTCTGTGTTACATACAATGTACACTTAAATCTTGTTCATGAAGATATTAAAAGTTTACAAAACCGATAGGACTTACCAGAATAAACATCCGAATTCCGTAAACTTTACGGAAAACATAATTTTTCATTTAATTCAATGGATAACTAAACAATATCAAGTCTTTTCTCTGGCCGCAAGTTTCTGGATGAAACCTACTATGCTTTTTACGTGTTTTTTATATGCTGGTAAGAATTCAGGTTTTGTTCAATTTCAGAAATATTTGAATAATTATGTTGTTATATTTTAGGAAGAGTTTGAAAACTTTCTCTGTAAAGAAGAACGTCTCGTTGTGTGTGTGTGTGTGTTTGTTTTAATAATTACTTAGAACCTTTTCACATACATCACCGAAATAGACTGATTTTTCTTTTACCTGTTGCAGGACTTATGCCCCTTTTTTATTGCTTGTTTTTACATAAAACAAGAAACTCCATTAACAATAATTGATATCAGGTTGCCCTACCCCCTATGACCTCCTCTAACCTCAAAGCCACGCCTTTGAATGTTTATCCTCCTTCTTTGCATGCAAAGCTATTATCAGCACATCTCACGAACGTGCAATAATAGCCAAGATGGTACAAAGATGGCATTAGCTGTGTGAATATATGTGTAAATATTGTCCAATAAAGCAGGTTTCCAAAGGAAAAACCGGAATCTCACAACGCGAAGACTAGGAGAACCGACTAAGGGGTCCAAGATAAAACACCGAAAATAGAATATTATTGAAATTTAGATGAGTTATCACTAGACATTTAGCTGCATGTTGTGCTGCAGTCAGCCGGGTCTATCAGATCTATTTTGTATTGCGTCATATGATCACGATCGTTCATGGCTTATTTTATATTCAACATGCATAACACAAGATCTGCTTCTCAGCTTAGGACACCAACCGCTTTTCGCCGGTCCGACTTTAGTTTCCAAAATATTTTCGATAAGATCTGCTACGTTGTGCTCCACAAAAGTGTTTCTTCTTGTCCCCGCTTAACTAGTTGAGGGCCTGTCTCTCTATCTGTGAATATTATTAATAAATAACAGCTTTGTCAATTCCTTTTCCAACTTTCGAAATTATTAGGAGTTCAAGACCTTGACCAACTCCATGGGGGTCGTAGTACAAGGCCGTCAACTCAGGCACTGAGTTCGTAACTGTCAAATCACAACAAGGCCGTCAACTCAGGCACTGAGTTCGTAACTGTCAAAACACAAGATTATCTGAGTTAATGTATTGTCTCTTTCACGTTTTTATATTTAAACCTGAATGTTACTGACACCCGGGAACGAAGCTTTTCCCGATGAAATATGATCTTCGTCGACACAAAATTAAATGCACATTTAAAAGTAGAATACGTAGGATTACTTTTCTTAAGCGACGGGGAGTGCAAGAACTATTTGAAGTTGCTACCTTGACCTTGAGAAAGGTTAATATCTCCTTAGATTATTGCATTAGAGAGGTGGTACGTTATATTAGGTGTGGAAAATGTGATGCTCTTATTATGGAAACGAACTTCTGAGATATTTGATAAACTCATGGGCAGTACATGCAGGAAGACTTAAAGATAGACAATGGCAAGCGAAAACGCTACTTTCTGGTGACATGACATGGAAGGTAATACCATGGACAAGTTGTCTATATCATTTCAAATATTTTAGAATAATAACAAAAGATAAATTCTAGTTTGTTCTATTATTTTTAGAGCGTCTTTTTACCCTTCCGTCTGTTTATTGTTTGAATAAGATTCCACGAAGTTTAATGATGAACAACAAAACGACGGCGGCAGCAATGAACATTTGACGCGTGAGTGTTCAGTAACAACGAACATTTGACGCGTGCGGGTTCAGTAACAACGAACATTTGACGCATGTTTGTTCAGTAACAACGAACATCTGACGCGTGTTTGTTCAGTAACAACAAACATCTGACGCGTGTTTGTTCAGTAACAACGAACATTTGACGCGTGTTTGTTCAGTAACAACGAACAACTGACGCGTGTTTGTTCGGTAACAACGAACATTTGACGCGTGTTTGTTCAGTAACAACGAACATTTGACGCGTGTTTGTTCAGTAGCAAACATTTAATTCTTGAACGTGAACGTTTCGGAATATACGTATTCCATCTTCAGCAAGCTATACTGAAGAGGATAGATTATTAGGTATTTATCAAGTTTAAACATTTTATAAAAAGTAATTAAAATACAGAATAAATAAATTAAAAGACAACCAAATAAACAGAAAATAGGATAATGGAACAATATTATACAAATATTTAGAGCAGACTTAACTGTAGTGAAGTTGTGTTATTATTTAAAGTTGGGAGTTCACTTACAATAGATAAACTTTCTTTAATTAAAAGTTCAATATTGGATGATCCAGATGAGATGACTTTGAAATTCATAATCAAGACGGGGTGGTTGGTGTTTTTAATATGTGCGAATTGTGGAGTCTGGTGGATCTGACAGTTTTTACCAGTTCTGCACGATACTCTTATATGTTCGCAGGTGTAACTGGCGAATAGTTTTGCCAATGTAAGTGGCATTACAACCACCACATGTGTATTTATATACGATCCTGGAACACATACTGATCGTTCCTTTTTAGGTAAGTAAAGTTTCATAGTGAATTCACAAATTTTAAGAATAATTAAAACATTTTATCCACAAGTTCAACTATAAATCATATTTAAATCACCTTTCAAAATGCAAAAGATATTCAGATCTAAAGACCTATTGCCAACCTCTATGTGTTCCACGTCTCAAATGTTCGTTGTTACTGAACACACACGCGTCAAATGTTCGTTGTTACTGAACAAATACGCGTCAAATGTTCGTTGTTACTGAACAAACACGCGTCAAATGTTCATCGTTGCTGCCGTCTTTCTGTTATTCATCATTGAACACGATTCTTTTACTAACTTCACGACCGAATATAATTTCGTAACCGAGCTATGGTTTGAAGAACAAGATTTAAACCATGTATAACATGAGCGGAGTTTTAGCCATAAACGGGCTTCGTTTTTCTACAAACCAAGATAAACAGAATTTTCGCAGTGTTTTTAACAAAATTCTATGTAACCATAGTCTCATCATAAAGAAAAATAAAAGTGACAAAACTTAAGCAGGAAATTCTTCATGGAAATCTTACGCCGCTGCTGACGTGGACTATTTAAAACTTAAAAACTAGAAATCATTCCATTCAGCTGAAGACTTGTTTATTCTATTCCATAACGTTGTTCTTACTATACAACCCTTGCGACTTTATAAATAACGGGAACCTTTATGCCTAAATATGTGCTGATATGCTTATTGTAGAATTTATGAATAAGTCTGAAGTTCCTCATATGTCGTGTGTAAAATTACTTGTTTTTATCGATATATTATCTTCTCTTTTTCCAGTTATGCTTGTTTTCCTGGATATATAATTAATTGTAATAGCTTTGAAAGGTTATGAAGCACTTACTATCTGTATTTGTTTTCCTGGACCTATTAATTATAATAGCTTTGAAGGGTAAAGAAGCACTATCTGTGTTTGTTTTCTTGGACCTATTAATTATAATAGCTTTGAAAGGTTATGAAGCACTTACTATCTGTATTTGTTTTCCTGGACCTATTAATTATAATAGCTTTGAAGGGTTAAGAAGCACTTACTATCTGTATTTGTTTTCCTGGACCTTTTAATTATAATAGCTTTGAAGGGTTAAGAAGCACTTTCGACACCAGTTTCATGTCTGTCTGTTTGTACACTTACACACACACATATATATATGTAAATGTCGATAAGTTTTTCCATATTTGCGAGAACACCTCCTTGATTTTAGGAGTTACTCTTAAATTGAGGGACAAAAATATGCCCCTCGCTAATCTGTTTAGATATCTGTATGGTACAAAACTCGATACAAGTTGTTTTACTCACACCACGCCTGTTCTGACCTTGCAAGGTCACGCTTATCTCAATTTAAAGATAAAGCTGTTCTTGCATTTATCTATCTCATCGGTAAAAGGAAACATGGACGTAATTACTGCGGCTTTCTTTCTTTCTTTTTCGTCTTAGGATTAGAAAATTTTAAGGCAAGTCGAGCTTTCCAATGAAATTCAAATTGAGTTTTTAAGGTACGTTCAAATTACCAAATTCTCTAAAAGTTAGTTGTTGATGTTTAAAAGTTTTACCGAGCGAAAAAGTGAAAGTCTGAATGGAATGAAAGAAAAACATAACACAAACTAGTTTTCCATGGTCATTAGTTTTGAAATTCAGTTGACGGATTCTTTTCGATAGATATAGAGACGAATAAATAGAGGGATTGACATGTCCTTAATCAAAGCTTTAGAAATAATGCACTTGAAATGCTGTTTAAAATGAATATATATCGAAAACTAATATCACCACTGTAAATTGTGTTTTTGGCTAAACAAAAAAATTCTATTCAACGTTTTTAGGCTTTAATAAATAGTTTAATTGCTTATAGCAAACCAGAGTTTTTATGTGACTGTATTATTTAACTAATTTTTATTCTTTCTTTTAACATTTTCAGTTTATCGAAAGTACTATTCATAAGTAGCATACACTTGTGTATTCGTGTTGGATTAATTAATCCTTACTAGTTTAAACAGGCTAATTTAAAATGCACGTTTAGTATTATGATCTATAGATGTCGCTAGTGTTTAGCGAGGGTCATCAAAATGATCGCAAAATCATTGCCTTGAAACTAATTGACTTACTTTGAAATCCTGACACCTGGTGTTAATTGTACGCATTAACTACAGGGTAATGACATCATACGCTGGAGGCACGAGCCAAGACCTACGCGGCCGGGTCACATGACCCGTGGGAGAAAGACGGTGGGCAGCTCATCCACCTACCTTCCAAGCCACGTGCTGGTGTTTACCTCCGCCCGTGGATCAGGACACCATCTAACATTATCACATAATGGGTGGGGTACATTGAAACCTACACATAGCCTTCAAAGACTCCTGTATTACTAAATTTCAGAGACTAGCATAGTAAAAATAAATAACAAATGTTTATGTGGTTTTAAGTCTTTTCTATAACTTTCTAACTTATGACATCACAAACAGGATAACAACGCTTTATCAGTTCTTTGTTATACGGTTTGCAAAACTACATCATTAAAGCGGTGCAGGTTTAATGGTGACATGATCAACTATGTGTTTATTTAGTGCATAAATGCCTTAAAATATAATAACGTTCTTATTTTTCAAGTCGCTTGTTTCGTCACCATTTATTCTGCTCATGTACAAACTAGGTTACACAGTATTCGCAATTAAAAATGTTAAGTTAATTCAGAAACACCATAAGAAAATAAAAATAAAAGGAAAAGCATTTTGGTTAATTACTTTTGTCGAAACTCGACGAACTGAAAATTGGGTCGAGCGTGATTCAGTGGTTAGAACGTCGAAATATGGGTCTGAGGTTCCCTGGTTTGTGTCCCGTTAATGCCGAAAAGAAAAAAAAACATCTTCCACCTTTTGAGTCCGTGGTGAGTTATAAGGGTGGCGGTCAAATCCTACTATTAAAACTGACAAAAGTAGCTCAAGAGTTGGAGAAGGATGCTGTTGACTAGCTGTCTTTCATCAGTCTAACAATTCAAAATGAAGGACAACCAGCAGAAATGGACCCCCACCCACTATCTTTGCGCGAAATTCAGCAAATAAAGCTAAAATCTTTACCAAATTTAAACTATTTAGTTCATGTGTTCATAACGTAGAAAAACTGTTTGTTTGTTTTTCTTTTTGCATTTTTCTTTTGATTATTTTACAACTTCCAAGTTCAACCAGAAAAAAAAATCCATCATTTTGATAGATAGTTTCACGGGAATTGTGCGCATGCTTTGAATAGCAGTAAGAAGGCATTGACTTGGTATCATCTTGACTATCTTGCGCATGCCTCGTGTGCCTACTCGCATTTCAAAGAAAAGAAAAAGACATTGGCTGGAACATGTAAATATACACGTGGGTTGTATAAACTTTCTCCTCGAACAAACTTGTACAAGCATTTATTCTCATACATCAGAATATTTGTGAAGGTTTGAAGATTTTGTTTTGTTACGAAATACATATTTGTTTTACGTGATGTTTGTGCAAAGATACACAAGAGCAGTTCTTAATTTTGAACTGATACACTAGAAGATAGCACTTGGCTATTGAACAACACCCATGTAAACTCTTGCGCTACTCCAATAGATTAGTGGGATTTATAAGTCACTCATATAACGCACTTAAGACCCCAAAGTGCGGAGCGCGATTTTATAGCAACGAGACACGAACCTCGGATTCACAGTCTTGCACGTCCGACTCGTGAACTTAATAATTTCATGATTTTTAAATACCACAGATTTTAACGATTTTGATCAGTGGTTACGTGGCTGAAATTCATTGTAAATTTCTATATCAAAATCGTTTAGTTCTACACAAGCTACAAAAAAAAGCCCATATCACTGAAAGCTATACTCTCGAGAGATATAACTATCCGTTGGTGTAATTATTCAATATCACTTAAAACATTTGAAAACGCAACTTATTTTTTTTTCTTCAGGCCTTATCATTTTAAAATTACACACGTATGTTTTTAGATAAATAGAAAAATATGCATACATTTACATACTGTTCTGCTAAACCTATACTGTTGAGATAAAAAACAAAGAACGTTAAATTCAAGATATCTACAGTTTAACGCTCCTAATTATATACATACTTGTGTCCACGCATTAATTTTCGCCTACTCCTTAGGCATTAATATATAAACCCACATAAAGCGTAGTGGTAGAAAGGGTGGAGAATATAAAACAACCAATTAAAAACACCTCTGTAGAAGGGAGTTACGTAAGAGATGATTTCTGAACCTCATTAATTAACTACTTTTCACGAACAATATTAACGTTATGAACAGTTTGGTTCACCTACCTTTACATAAAATGTAATTACAATTTTAAATATAAAACAACGTTCATTTTCAACTTTGATAAAGTGATTACTTGGAAAAATCACATTTCCTGTCACTGCTTTACTTGGAAAAGTCACATTTCTTGTCACTGCTGTACTTGGAAAAGTCACATTTCTTGTCACTGCTTTACTTGGAAAAGTTTCATTTCTTGTCACTGCTGTACTTCGAAAAGTCTCATTTCCTGTCACTGCTTTACTTGGAAAAGTCACATTTCTTGTCACTGCTTTACTTGGAAAAGTTTCATTTCTTGTCACTGCTGTACTTCGAAAAGTCTCATTTCGTGTGACTGCTTTACTTGGAAAAGTCACATTTTCTGTTACTGTTTTACTTGGAATCACTGCTTTACCTGTGTATTCACGTTACTTGTCATTGTTTTACCTGTGTAGTCACGTTACTTATCACTGCTTTATCTGACAAGTAACGTGACTACACA
>NW_013666792.1:153600-160447 GCF_000517525.1 Limulus polyphemus
ACCTGTGTAGTCACGTTACTTGTCACTGCTTTACCTGTGTAGTCACGTTACTTGTCACTGCTTTACCTGTGTAGTCACGTTACTTGTCACTGCTTTACCTGTGTAGTCACGTTACTTGTCATTGTTTTATATGTGTAGTCATGTTACTTGTCACTGCTTTACCTGTGTAGTCACGTTACTTGTCACTGCTTTACCTGTGTAGTCACGTTACTTGTCACTGCTTTACCTGTGTAGGCACGTTACTGGTCTTTGTTTTATCTTCGATCACCACTTGTCATACTTCCAGTGGCACAGCGGTATATCTGCGTACTTACAACGGTATAAACCGGATTTCGATACCCGTGGTGGGCAGAGCACAGTTAGCCCATTCTGTAACTTTGTGCTTAACTTCAAACAAACAAACAATATTATTTCCATAGCATGAATTTTTTGTTATTTTTCTCTTAGCGATCGTTAGATGTTCTCTGATTAAAAATATGTTATGACGTTTTGTACTTTAATCTACTCCATTTTCATTCTCCTGTCCTTTAACACCCTCTGTCGGTTCTGTTACTGTCACAAGTTCTTCGATAAATCGCTACAGACCTTCTCTCTATTTCTCTTCTAACCACACACAAATACTTTCCTGCCTCATGTGTCAAATGGTTAATGATTTGTTTGTTGAATTTTGCGCAGAGTTACTCGAGGACTATCTGCGCAAGTCGTCCTTAACTTAGAAGTGAGAGACTAGGGGAAAATCAGCTAGTCCGCACCACCCACTCCCAACTCTTGGACTACTCTTTGCTAACAAAAAGTGGGAATGACCGTCACATTATAATGCCCCATGACGAAAAGGGTGAGCATGTTCTACGACGGGTTCCGATCCCGTAACCCGCGTATTACGAGTCGATCGCAATAAACACCAGGCCATGGCAGGGCATGAATGATGAATTGATAACTAAAAATATCCTTGCCATCGTAACTGGATATACGAATTTATTACTGCTTCGTCAGAAATGTATTCCGACCTTCTAGTCTGCCAGCACGAGAAAAGCCAACAACTATTTAAGACGTAACTAATAGTGCTGAACGACTGAACTAAATTTAAATGGCGTTCTATAGCGTGTTAGTAAAGTACTATAGCTGTATCCAAGACCCTCTCTCTATATATAGATATGCAAACATACATATATGTGTGTAAATAGTTCCTCATTACTTGTACAGCGAATGTTCAATAATTTTACATTCTTTTTTTCTCTCCCTCGTTAATTAATGTATTTGGCAGGATGTTTTTTGAGTAAAATGAAACAAACATAAATACACAAAATTTGAAGCATTCTACACCAATGGCTCCCAAGCTTGTTTATTAACGCACTACATGATTTTATTTTGTACTACCTGAAGTACCCGTCCGTTGGATGGGTGAAATGAAAATAATTGTTTGTTTGTAATTAAGCACAACGCTACACAATGGGCTATCTGTGCTCTGCCCACCACGGGTATCGAAACCCGGATTCTAGCGTTGTAAGTCCGCAGACATATCGCTGTGCCACTGGGGGGCCTTAATATAATAAACATTAAACGTGCAATAAAAAATACATAAATGTACCAATCCTGTAAAGAAAAACATACTATTTTCAAGAATTCTAACAATAGTGGTTACATAGTTCATTCCAGTGCTGGGGGATATACAACATTGGTACTTTTTCCGAAATTAGATATAAAATTCAAGAGGGTGTCCAACCTCAACCCCTCATGACCTTCCTCATGTCATCCTGTATCACTGTGTAAAGTTTGATGCTGATTGATCAACAAATATTGAAACGTATAAAGAACAGATAAACACACACATTGACGCTTATTTATATATATCTCGACGGAGCATAAGGGGGGATCTATATACTAAAGAGGTATCTACACACTATAATGGGATTTATATATTATGATTAGATCTATATACTATAATGGGATCTATACATTATAATGGGATTTATACACCACGGTAGCATCTACACACTACGATGGGATTTATACGCTATGGTGGCATCTACACACTATGATGGGATTTATACATTATGAAAGGACCTATATACTATAATTGGATCTATACGTTATGATGGGATCTACACATTATAATGAGATTTATACATAATGACAGGGTCTATACACTATAATGGGATCTATACATTGTGATGGGATCTATACGCTATGATGAGATCTATACATTGTGATGGGATATATTCATTATGATGGGATCTATACATTATGATGGGATCTATGCGCTATGATGGGATCTATACATTATGATGGCATCTATAAACTATGATGGGATTTATATATTATGCGATCGCTTCCTTTTCCTTAATCATGCAACCTCTCCCGAGACCTCCTGAAGGGAGCCAGTCGACCACAGTTTGAGAACCGTTGAGTTCTACACAAATAATAAAACCAGAGCACGATGAAAATAACTTGAGATGCATAAAAACAAATCGTAAATACGAAGTATCTGAAAAGTACGAAGGCTGACGGACAGAGAGAGATAAAAAACGGGTCGGGACTATATTTACAGAATCGATCATTTCAATACGATCAATCCTTACTCCGCGCGCCGGTATGTGTGTGTGGCTTATTGACTTTAGTGTGCGGTAGGCCAGGGATACGGGTAAAATTAGAATAAAGCACTCGCTGCACGAAGTGATTACGTGCAATGACCGCACGGGTGTGTCCAGATTAGGACACAAGCAGGTCACAAGACCATCTTTCTAGCTGCCCAACAAAACAACTTCCTCAAAAGTCCCCTTTCCCACGCTCTGGAGCCGTCGGATCTCTGTGCTGTTTCCACATTGAGATATCTGCAGTTTTACCTGTACAACTACCCGTTAACACAGTTGATTATCAAGTTCGTCATCTAGGAGCCTTTTAATTCGTTGCACGCCTCAGGTAGTTGCGTCATTTGGCAGTGGTAAAAAACTAGACGATCTTGCTGAAAAGTAAAAACAATTTTAGCGCCACGTGTACAAAGCACATAATTCTACTTCACAAAGTGCGCTAAAATTTATTATAATAAACTTTTTCAATAAATTTAAGCAAACTTTATTACTGACATATAATGTTTTCGTGGATCGTTTATTATCACTTACGTCAAATGTTTTTAATTAGTCGAAACAGAATTCCAGAAGGTTAATTGTGTTTACATAAACAATTAATATATGTTAATGCAGGTCCGTGTATACACAGGAGTGATATGTGGCGCCAAGGGCGACACTTTTAGCGCCTTTGTGTTCAGTCCACGGCAAATTACCAACAATGAAAGTGCTAAGCCGTTACGTTTGACTTGTGGCTAGCCCTTTCTCAAGAAGGATATTCGTATAACGAGGTTAATAAACGGTGAAGAGCCAAAGGACACAACGTTTGGAAGAAGGAAGTTTTCAATGTTCTCCAAAGAAGTGGAAACATCCGCACAACAGAGCATTTAGAACAGCAATAGGCTCCGAAACCACACTCCAGACCAATCAGGAGCAGCGTATTCATGCTCAAAGCAGAAGCTATTTAACGAACAAAAACCTCCAATTCAAACACTTGTTGCAACGAAATAGGGCATATCTCATAGTATAGTTAAAAAGTATAATAAACAGTGTTTTAAAGCTGACGAAGATTCACGAGCCACAACTTCATAAATTTTCAGCACACCTCGAAATTATCAGGTTTCTTTTTTACGAAACAAAATGGCTGAAGAAACTAGAATCACAGCAATCTCACTCGACTACACTCACATCTTGAATCCCTAGGAGAAACTCGAACACCCTTTAGTTTTCTTGGTCTGCATAAACGTAGTTTTGGAAACCAACGTCGACGCACAGTGAAGATGTGAATAAAGTTTATCAAGATGTGTGGTTTATGATTGTTCACTATCTTTCATAAAAGATTGTTATGGTGGAATTAGAGGTATTAGGCAATTGTGTGTAATCCTGGCCATCAGACTGAGTATGATGGAGAAAGTAGTTACATGCACGGAACAAAGTTCGATTAACCTCAGTATAATCCCACTTAACTATATGTTATTGCAAAAATAATTTTCAACATATATCTGAATATATTTGAATTCTATCTCTATCATTTAAAACCTTCAAATTTTGATTGATTAACACTATAGTTGCATTTCTTTCATCACATCATGACACATATATATATATACATGTTCTTTTCTCACATCATGACACATATATATATATATACATGTTCTTTTCTCACATCATGACACATATATATATATATACATGTTCTTTTCTCACATCATGACACACATATATACATGAGTGTATTTTTTCTGTCACAAATCATATTGTATCCTCTACTTGAATCCCTAAAGCATTACTCATATTGTATCCTCTACTTGAATCCCTAAAGCATTACTCATATTGTATCCTCTACTTGAATCCCTAAAGCATTGCTTTACAATTTTACTTTGAAAAAACATCTAAAAAATGTGATATTTTTCAGAAAAAGTTTTAACAGTCTTTAATTGCAGCTATATTACAGCTAATTTGTAGACGACGTTTCGATTTACTATCATAAGTCTGTTAAAGCTTGCTTACAAACAATGCTACTCACTTTTGTTATGGCTAACGTGGAGACGATTTTGATGTACAAAAATTTCACGTTAGGGTTCGTTTGCACATGACTGTTTAATCTGCTGGAGAGACTTCCTCCATACAGTAAATTGAAACTGGAACATCTCTAAACATTCTGTAAGAGACATGTACTAGTAAATCGAAACATCGCTTCCAAATTAGCCTTACAGAGCTACATTAGCAGAGCGAAACGTCGTCTTCAAATTAGCTGTTCAAAGCTACTACATTAGCAGATCGAAGTGTCGTCTTGAAACCAGCTCTAACAAACTTGAAAGCTACACTAGCAAACCAAAGTATTGTCTCCAAGTAGTCTCTCTTGTAGCACGTGAATTAAATTTGTTTAAAGTTGTTGTTTTTTAATTAATAAAATTCAAAGATGTAATATGTTAATTATTATCATTCTTTTCTCAGTGTGTATTAAATACCAAACCGTACAGACAACGGCAATTGTAGGTCATTAACTTTCCTGAACAAATACCAGTAATAAAATTAACACATTCACTAACTCTAAGGCCATCGGAAAATAAGTTATTTAATCAGATTTCAAGCATGTATATAAAAAGAAAGAGATCAAAATATTACTTTATAACTTATCATATTTCCAAATGTTTCTTTTTATACATAGAAGTATTTTTTTATGCGTTGTACGTATTCATTTTCTAGGAAAATGGCAGCGTCACAATAAACTGAAATGGGGTAACACCGAAAGACCTGTGTGGCCGTTTAATAATAACGTAGACATGTTCAGTAAACTGAACAACAAGCCTTTTCAGATGATTTTGTTAGATACTTTATGTTAAACACTCGTGAGTAAAGAGTCTCTAGCGTAAATATTTGCTTTCTTTTAAAAAAACATGGAACTCGTGTGTTAACTTCAACTAGTAGAATACATCCTGAAGTATACAGACTTTGAAAGATCGTCGATAGCGGCCGCCTAGGATCCCACTAGTACAGCATATTTATTACATATATCGAGTCTTACGATCTCTATGTATTTACATATGTACTTACGTCTATACCTATGCACTCGAGAAATTTCCTAACCCTAGTCAAATAGTGACACCTTGCATCCAGCTGTCATGGTCGTAAAACAAGGCTTAACTGTTAATTATACTTATCACGCCTAGAAATCTTTCATTTAGCAAACTCCAACTAAGGTGTATTCAACATCCTGGACTTCTAAGAATAAAAGTTTTTCTTGTGAATATACGCTACACCAAACTGGTTTGTATTTTATTGAAACAAACACTAGTACACAAAATGGTTGTCTGTTTATTAGACTAGTGTTAGTAAATACATTTAAAACATTTGTCTTTTCGTCTTCCACATATAAATATCATGAATTGTATTGACACATAATGAAAATTTACTCGTAGAACGTAAAGAATAAGCTATTATAGTGAACACGTAATGAAAACGTAATCCAAAATTTTAACATATGCTTATACTGTTTTCCAGACTGAAAAGTTCACTGTTGACAAATCATCTTGTAACTGTGAACGATTTCGTGGATTTGCAAGCTATGTCTAATAAGTATGCTCCAGTTTATTTTTTTGGCATGGTTTACTCCAAAACAACAAGTGAAAGTGATTTATAAAAAATATTATATTTCTGGCGAAGCTTTGTTCTTGAGTAGTGAGTTTGTTTGTTTTCAGATTTGCTACAAAAGGGCTTTTTGCGCATAGCAATCACTAAATATGGACTGATATAACAATTCAACAGCTCCCAGTACCAGCTACTTGGTTACTCTTGTCTGACCGTAGCTTTTATAATACACTTTCAAATCCAAACTGCAGAGCGCGTTTTTGAGGCAACGAGTCGCAAATCATGAACCCTCGGATTCATAGTTCGGACGCGCTAACGCTCAGGCCACGCCTGGGCCATTTCCTTGGCTAGTTTCCTAATGTGTCTCATATATTACGTTGTTACGTATCTGCTTGTTTGTTAATTTCCGTTAGAAATGTTTTCCGAGGAACTTCAGCGATACAAGTCCTTTCGATTAAACCAGTTTATTCTTTCTCGATACAAACTTTTAGTACAAAGTAATTCCACGGGCAGTACGTGTCTCGTCACTTTCAACTTAACGACTTTTATAATACACGCTATAAATCACAGCGATTCACAATCTCGATAAATTCGCTCTCGATGAGTACAAATCACACATTTTATTATATTCGGTGGCTTTCTCTGCCAGGCTTATATACTAAAGAGAGGGCAACTCGAACAAACTCGGGCTT
>NW_013666792.1:160457-163252 GCF_000517525.1 Limulus polyphemus
GATGAGTACAAATCACACATTTTATTATATTCGGTGGCTTTCTCTGCCAGGCTTATATACTAAAGAAGAGGGCAACTCGAACAAACTCGGGCTTCCCGGATAATTCGAGAAACTTCACGCACGTTACCAGCGCCTCGTGACTTCCGCTGTCGTAACAACGTACATAATGGTAATGGTTTCGCTTATTGATTTAACAGCTCTGTAGTAGTTACACAGAGAAAGAAGAAGTTTCTTTATACATATTCTGGTGGTTAGGGCACTCGACTCACAATCTGTAGGTCGCGTGATCGAAACTGGTTGTAGAACACGCTCGCTCTTACAGCTGTAGGGGCGTTATACTGTAACGGTCAATCTCATTATTCGCTGTTAGCAAATATTCCAAGAGTTGACGGTAGGTGGTGTTGACTAGCTGTCTTCCATATAGTTTATCACTTCTAAATTAGGGACGGCTAGTGGAGACAGCCCTCAAGTAGTTTTGCGCGAAAATTCGACCAAAGAAACAAACTGTAATGAGATGAGTTCGTCAACTTCTCATAAGACGTTCACCATCAGTCGCACAAACAAAGATTTGAGAATAAGCAAGTCGTTTGAAGAGTTGAAAATTAACAGTACAAAAAGAGACAATTACCATAATTTAGATAAAAAGTAGACATCATGATTTCGAGAAATTCTGGATTATCCTGAAGGGATGCTTTTATAACGTTTTCAAAGTACTGCTGAGTATGAAAGAAACAGAGAGGTTTACTTTATTTTTTGGTTGTTGTTTTTTTTTTCAGGTTTTGCTCCCGGATTTTCAAAGGCACAATCCGTCTGTCAATGATGCCTACTGAGTTTTAATTTAATGGAGGTACATCCACCCTGCCACCTATAGAGATTCCATTTCACAAAAAAAATCCACCTGTCATTCAGTCGATCACGGTTGATAATCAGCATGGAAATAATCGCAACTTTAAAATCTCACCCACCCACCCCAACGCTAATACCTTTACACGCTATAGTCCTCTCCTCCATTACCCACCCACCCCAACGCATAGTCCTCTCCTTCATTTGACGTCCTCTGTAGCTTCTGGGGGTTGTCTTATCCTATAGAACACGCGGTTAAACAACAATCCAACGAATCAATAAAAAGTATTTTAAAAAAATCTTTGTATGGGCTTGTCGTGAAAAAAAAAGTCTACTTGAAAATTTTCTAAACATTATTTAATTTTAAAAATTCTTATTTTATACACCTTTTGTCCCTTTCGTTATTACGGCACAGTAATTTTTTTCTTCAGTTTTTACTATTCTTGTAACTTGAAGTAAAGTTTCTGAAATTTTTTAATGAGGGAAAAATATTTTGAAAAGTATTTGAATAATGTCACTTTTAAACTCACAACGATCAACAGGTTAGAGGATATAAGAAAATATCTGTTTCCTAAAAAAAGAGAACCCATTTAACAGATGATAAATAACCCACTTATACCCAGTCATAAGAACAAATTATAAAATAACAGAAAACGGCGGCTTGAATAAAAACTTGTTTCCGTAAGGTGATCCTTCTGAAACTGAATTATCAGTATGCAAAAATTAACGAAAAACAAACAAGATTATGATTTACACTAATAATCAGGACTTCCTTGAAAACCTGATTTTAACGAAGGATCTCAAGAAGAAGAAAAAATATATGGAGCTGAAAACTTATCGTTGTTATATACATTGTTACGTTAGTTTAAAAAAATATGTAACATTTTATCGCTTTATCTGTCGTTCTATAGAATGAAATTATGAACAAGTTGAGTCCCCCGGTGAGACAGCGGTAAGTCTAAAGACTTACAACGTTAGAATCAAGGGTTTGATGCGCCGAGGTGGACACAGGAGATAGCTCAATGCGGCTTTGTTATATAAAAAACACACACACACACACACGAACGAACAAACGCACAAGTTGGATGTAAAATAGTATGATGGTTAATTGTTTGGATGCTTAAACTTCAAAATAAACAATACTAAACCAACGTGCACAAACATTCAGATAATTCTGTTTTCGCTTCAGTTCTCATAAGCTTTATGCTTTGAATATTGTGAAAGTTTAAATTATTTTATTATATTTGTATAACATTAAATTCTTCAGTTCATTCCTGAGAAGAAAAGGCTCTCCTTTCGAAAGCGTACGGGCTGTGGACATTTATTTCACTGTGTTTTATCTACTTTTGTGATAGATGGTCTGTCGATTAGGACGCTCGACTCGCAATCTACGAGTCGTGGAATCGAACCCCGTCACCGAACATGCTCGCTGTTTCTGCCGTAGGGGCATTATAATGTTTCGATCAATCCCACTTTTCGTTGGTAAAGATTAGCCCAAGAGTTGGCGATGGGTGATATGGACTGGCTGCCTTCCCTCTAGTCTATCACTTTATGGATGGGTGGCGCAGATAGCCCTCGAGTAATTTTGCGTTAAATCCAACGAATAGATAAAACTGTTGTGATGCTTAGTGAATTTTTAGAAACATTTAATGCAATACTTGGAGAACCTATCATGCTCCGCTCCGTTATACTCGGTGTATTATTTCTTAAGATTTTATGCCATCAGAAATTTATTGGTTTTCTAACGGATTTACTATTATATATATATATGTTTTAACTATCGATATTGTTTAAGTTGAATTTATATTAGAAATGTACATAACTTATACTGTTAAATATGTATTGCGAAACTCCCGCCTATTATTTAAAGTTGTAGAAGATTCTCGAGTGTAAGAATTAATAATATATGTGTGTAAATAAACGCTAGCGTTAGCGTTAGTATTGTTACATAT
>NW_013666792.1:163405-175293 GCF_000517525.1 Limulus polyphemus
ATTTAAAGTTGTAGAAGATTCTCGAGTGTAAGAATTAATAATATATGTGTGTAAATAAACGCTAGCGTTAGCGTTAGTATTGTTACATATACTGAAGTTTCGAGAAACTCTCCACATGCCTATGAATATAACCAACGCGACGCACCTAATAAACAGTATCCATTATTGGTTTGCTATGGTAGGTGTACTATAAACTTCGGAGGCTATAACTGTGATTGTTATAACGCTTATTAATCGGAAAACTTAAGATATTTGACCCTGGAACATTTATAAATTTCGAACATTACAAACCATTTAACTTCAATGAATTCACATCGGACATTAGTACTTTTCGAAAACATTACCTAACGTCATCGGGGGAAAAAAATCGGCGTGTGATCAGTGAAGACCACAGAGCTAGCTAGCTCCCTATTAAGTGAATTATACCTACGTCAACTCGAAATTAATTCGCTCATCGTGAACCCTCGATAAGACGTCAAGGAAATTTCAGACTTTTTATTGTTTGTAAGTTTGTAAAACTTTTGTAAATAAATTATCGTTTGTAATAACTATTTGTAATAACCGTTATTGTAAATTGTATTATTGTTTGTATATTGAAATATATTTTTATCAAAAAAAAAAAAGAAAACTGTGTATATCAATCTTGTTCGCAAATATCATAAATTGGATATATATTGGCATTTATTTAGCTACTAACTCCAAAGTACAATTTAACTCATTTGAGGCTATTTGAAATTGTAGTGCGTAACAGTTTCTTTCTACACCTGTCTGTTGAGAACTTTTATCCAACAACTATTTTTTCAGCAGCTAAGATTATTAAAGCGTTGATTACCATTAGAAGCTTTGCTTATTTTGTTATAGCGGAAAGCTACACAATGGATTATCGGCGCTTCGGACACCAAGAGGAATCGAACCCTGTTATTTTAGCCTTGTTTATTTGTAAACTTACCGCTGGCCCATTGTGGGCCACTAGAAGCACCAAAAATGCTACGAAACAGAAGTCGTAGGGTTCGAGTTTCTTGAGAACTACTTTGGCTGTGGTTCCTAAGTCCAACTAGAACATTTCAAACTCTACACTGAGGCCTTCGTCATAATAAAGAGAAATGATTCATGTCAAGATCCAGGGTAGAAGCAGTCGTTATGAAATATCAGCTTTTTGCTCTGCTCAGAAATCCTATAAAAAGAAATAAAAGAAAAACCTTCTTCAAAACAATTTCTTGCGTGATAAGTAGAAATGTAAAAGGTGGAATAAAACCACCGTGGAAATAAAATACAATATATATATATATTCAAGTATTGAACAAAATACTTTAGAGGACAAACTTTTTAAAAATTATTGACGAAAAATAAATTATTTTTAGTCCTATCTGACACACACGCCGCGTGAACATTGAAATTATTCCAGATCAAACAAAACCCAATTGCTTGGAACGTTTCTGAGTATTCCTGTTTTGTTTTTAAAGTTTCATCCATACTTTTCAAATGCTAATCGAGAGCTTGTTACAATATGACAAAGCAAAGCACATAGATAGAGGTAGGCCATTATACATATACAGAAACCGACGGGTAAACAGAGTGATTTTTTTTGCTTGCCCCTGTAAAGGGGCCGTAGAATATTGAACAGCTAGATACGTGTCTCTGTTTTTGTTATACCTAGTGAATTCAGATTGTAAGGTTTAAGACTTTTTGAAAAGGTGTCTCACGGTAGTGGAACGTTTGCTCAATAAACATTATAATTCAGTTACAAATTAAACTACAAACGATATATTTTCATCTTCTCTTAAGAGCTTACATGAACTATCACAATGACCCCTTGCAAGAGCTTCGTATCAAGCTTGAGTAACAGTCTTTGCTTATGAGTTGTTGTTTTTCTCCCCCAATGGGGGTGCTTACACCTGTTTAAACAACGCTTCATCAGACACTTAAGCGTTCATTATCCCTGTTAACTAACGTCTTCTTGAAGAGAAACGTAACAACAACGTTTTAAAGGTTAATAAAGTACGTTTCAGTGAGATGGGTAACTGTAATTAAACTCAGACGATAAGTTTGGCATTCTCTATGTAGGAACAGGTACTGAGTTGTATGAAGAGCGGTTTAAACATAAAGAAGAAAAGTTATATATATATATCTTTGTCCCTCTGTGAGTCATCAGTAAGTTTAGGGACTCACATTGCTAAAATCCGGTGTTCGATTCTCATCGGTTGACAGAGAGCAGATAGCCCATAGTGAAGCTTTGTGCTAAAATAATTTATATTTTATCTTCTGTAAATCAACGTCAAATAAACAATGACCTCAGAGAGTTACACACACACACACATCTTATAAAAATAGATAGACAGGAAGTTGGCACTGGAACTCGTGAAAATATTCACTGAAGAAACTGCGACTAGTTGTGGCTTGCCATGAATTAAAATAGGTCATGTGATCTTCAATAGTTGTTTATTTTTGTTGTTTTAGAATGTTTGCGAAAAGCTATTACAAACGTTATCTGTATATAGCTGTCCCTAATTTTAAATCGATAAACGACAGCATCCACTTCTCAGCTATTGGGCCACTTTTTTACGACTAAATAGTGGGATTTGAATGAAGCTTTTATATAGCACTCCCGGTCTCAAAGAGCGGAGCGCGTTTTTGTGGCAAAGGGATACGAACCTTCAATCCTTAGATTCACAGTACGGGCATTCTAACCACTCGGACGCGTCCGGCTCCGATTTTCCATTAAAAAGAAAGAAAGTGAAAATACTATAATTATGTGCGCCAGGTGACAGCACTGTTGCATATATTGAAAATCGCGAAAGCACAGAAGTAAGCGAAATGAATATCGATGTACACGTGGTCTGCTACGATAACAAATCTGCAGTAAGAGCGTGGTTGTAATATTTTAAAGAGTCATATCTTTGCTGTATAGTAAAACATAAAAAGATGTTCACCAATTCTTTCGCAGGTTTATACTCTTTAAGTTTCTTAGTCCTACTTCTCTCTGTTGGTACAATCTGCAGACTGGCATTACCAGAATGAAACTTACCCGTTTGTTTGCCAGGCCATTATGATGAGCTTGGTGACAGGCAAATTAAAGTGGGAAAAAATATTAGAAATCAATCTAATGTTTCAAAGATCATTACTTCTTAATATATATATGTTATCTAAAATAAAAAACATTATGGTTTCATCTAGGAAAACAAACATATACAAGTACGTGAAAAGAAGTTTCTGTTCATTTTATTCATATTCGATTTTTCTTACATTTAAACATGTTTGATTCCTGACATAGATTGAAATGTCATATTTCACTAGAAAACTGAATACAGTTTTGAAACCTATTGTTATTAATCACTAATTACGTGATATATGCAGATCGTAACAGTTCATTTACTTCGCTTTTCGTCTCCAGCTTGAACATCTCTGGATGATGTTACCAGAGGAACAGGTTTTAAAATATTGAGCTGTGTAAATGTATAAATTAACATGTTACTCTGAACGTAACCTCATTGCCATTATGTTCACACAGAACACAATAACTTGAAAATTCGAAACTCATTCACGAGCACTTGACGACATCTTGCATCTTACACGAGATGTGTTTTCGTATATTATTTAATCATTGGTAAAGCAGCCAATGGTAATGTTGCCTTGAAAGGAAGTCCATCCTACATCCTGGTTAAGGTGAAAGCACAGAGTCGGTTATCAATCATTAACACATGAGCAGTCATCACATTTCAAAGAACAATAGTTTGTCAAGTGATAAAAAAAAACCACCAGCTTACAAAAGGTGGATATATGTAAATATATATGTAAACAAGGTATGTGAAATCACGGCAAACTGATTATTAATGTACATATTTTACTCGAATGTTCGTCAAGTGTGGGTGTTTCTATTATATTATCGTCGAATAGTATTTCTGGTGCACAAAAGGCGTTGCTACTGTAGAGGGTGTTCATAGAAATGAGAGTTAGCGAATAAAATCTACTTTCGGCATTTTAAATCACGCATTTACGTTCACATCACGTGGACAGGACTCCCTCCCCAGCATGCAAAAGAAAACTTCAGTTATCTGATCAAGTTGTTCCTTGTTCCGACACAGGGTGGCGTCATGTCAAAACTAACTGCCAACGTGAGAAGAGAAAATTCACACTTTTTTCAGTCCCTAACATCGAGGAAGTCATGTAGCCATATATAAATATACACACATAATATTAGTCAAGTGACCTCTTTTATCCATCCTATGGCAGAAATAACTATATTATCTAATTACCAATACAACCTAACGACACTCTCGAATATCTTAAACAGCTATTGATACTACATGATTACCATCAACATTTAAAAAAAGATCCAATTAGTATTGTCCACAAGATATTGATACAACATATCTTAAACAGTTACTGATAGGACATGATCAGCCTCGAAATTAATACATATTCACTTTTTGTTGTTCGTAGTTTTCTCAATCATGTACAAGTTTAAAGTCAATTATTTTTTGCCACCAAACTGGTGACATTCAATCGAAAATTATAAACTCTCGTGTGGATCAATTTGCATTTTTATAGGTATAGTTGAATTTGACCCCCCCCCCCCCCGATGAGTCAGCGGAAGTATACAATACTAAAAATCTGAGGTTCAATTGAGTAGCTTTGTAATAAAAAACATCTATATTTGAATTTTGTTCTGGGAATTTATGTTTGCTTTTGTAATAGTGGTTTTCCGCACTATTGTACAACTTTACAACATGGCCGGCAAAAGAAAGTAAGTCACGTGCCTCTTTCAAGCTCTCTGCTTGGGATATTTTGTTTTGTAAACAGTTTACTTTGAAGATAAACTTCTTTCTTCAATACAATTCAGACTCAACAGTTGGCTCAGCGGTAAGTCTAAAGACTTATAACGCTGAAAACCGGGCTTAGATACCCGTAGTGGGGACAGCACAAATATTCCATATTGTAGCTTTATGCTTAAGTATAAACAAAAAGTCTGAATAAAAGCCCATCTAGGTCGATGAACTCATATAGAAATAAATCTGAAATAATTAAGAATAAAAGGCAAATAATTTAATACTATTTTTATTGATTTCAGCAACTAGTTACATCACACGAGTGAGAATTGAGCAACTGGGTGGGAATCAGGAACGAATCCTATGTGCACTTTCTGCTCGATTACACATACCTGTTAGAAACACCCAACGTATCTGTGGTTAACTTGTTTGTTTGTTGTCAGATATTCGCGCCAAGCTACTCGAGGGATATCTGCGCTACTCGACTTAATTTTTAAATGATAGGCTTTACGGGGGGCAGTTAGTCAACATCATTCATCAAAAACTCTCGCGCTATTCTTGTATTATCGAATAGTGGGATTTGATAGTCACCCTTATAACGCACCCATGTCCCCAAAGTATGGAGCACGTTTTTGTTGTTGTTTTTGCGGTAACGGGACGCCAGAACTGGGGTATCCAGAGGAGGTTGTAGCCCCCACCCCCTTTACGATGAGCTACCAAGCACCAAAAGTACCCTTAGACTTAATAAAGAAAGCGAACTTTTCAAAAGGTTTCATGACCTGTTGGAATAATACCCCCCTCCCCTTACCAAAACTATTTTTTGTTATTTCATTATTTTATTTTATTTATTTATTTATCTTTGGTATATGTGTAATTATAACCAAAAAGGGGACAAATGCATAAAATCTAAGTAACTGCATAACCTAAGTATTACATCACCGAAATTTACTCATTTTATATATACACGGGCTTCCATTTGCCGTATCCGACTTACTATCGAATACTACAATTAAGAAAAGCCTCCTCATGATAAAATTTATTTCTCTGTCGGAATATTTTAGTCCAACTGTGTTTGTCGAAATGGCCCCCTAGGATGTATGTAAAAAAAAAAAGACCTGCGGGACGCTGGGCACTCTCATCCTCAGTCCGGCATGCTAGCCACATTGTCACGCCCGCCCGAGATATAATAGATATTTTAAAACAAAACCTTGCGATTGTAAGTAGAGATAACATTGTCAATGTCATTAGAATATTCTTTGTCATAATCAAAATTTTTCATTACTCAATTTAGTGTGTGACAATTATCGTCTATCAGTAGTTTGGATACAAAATCAGTTCAAGAAATATTACCAATTTTCAAAATCGATCATAACTTGTTTATAAATCATTTGTAAATACCTAAGCCAATTTACTTACATTTAAAATTATTAAATACTCGTTTCTTACTTTCGTAAGGTTATTAGTCTAAATTCTTCGTTATAGAAACTATTAGACAATTATAATATAATTCAGATCGAAAACATAAAAAAGCTAAATATAGATTAGTGACTGCTTACACCTTCCTAAAATTAGTGTTGTTTCACATAGTATGTTTCAAGTTTCTTTGTTTGTTTGTTTTTTTTACATCACAAATTCGTTCGAAATGCTTTATTTTTAGATGTTAAAAGAAATATGAAGTAGTGAATACATTTTGGTGACTTACTATAGAGCCAGAAGAAGCGAGTTTGTAAAAATGTTTTAGATGCTGTTTCGGGATATATACATGAGATTAATAAAATGATAAATGTTTTGAAAGGACCAACATAAGCGATTGAATCTATAAGTTTTACATTGTTAGTACAGTTTACTAAATACGTCACATTTCAAACAGTGAAGTCCTTTTATATTTCAAAAACAAATATAATGTTTCTTGTTTTTGATGTTTAAAGGTGTATATTTTTAACTTTCTAATGATAGACTTTAAGGCACTCTTAGAATGCAGTAAAAATAACCATCATTAATTGGAAAAAAAAAACCATCTTAATTATGAGTTACATGAAGCCTTAAAACTTCAGAGAAATCTTTGAATATTCAAACTTTTATTGTGATTGTACAACATTGCAAGTAGTCCTAACTCTTGACCGTTTCAACTTAATATAGACCTACGATATGTATACCAATGACAATAAAAACTTGCCGTGGAAGAATTTAATTCGGTTTCATGAGTTTTATTTTGACAAAATACATCGACGTAATGAGATTCTTCTTTTAAAAATGATTCATTTTAATGCACAAATATTCAGCGGGGAGGCAAACTATCGAAGGGGCCCCTTACTCCAAATGAATTTTTGTCACATGAAGGCCCCCTTTTCTCAGGAAAAAATAATTACAGCAGAACATTGCATAACTATAGAATTTTATTTTGAGTATAAGTGAATTGGACAATTCAATTACTTGGAACTTGAAATTAAGGTATAAAGTGGACCCCTTATAACCTTTTAAGCGGGGGTCCCCGGCTGGGGATTCAGGGGAATATCTCTACGGACATGGGGCTATGTGCATGCCAATGTTTAAATAATACATTTTGAACAGAGTAATTAAAAAACTGGTTGGGGGCCCTTTTTTGACGGATTGGAAATCCTTTTGCTGTTTTTAAATAATACATAATGTACAGAGCGATTTAAGGAATGAGTGGGACCCTTTTGTTGAATGATTTGGAACCCCTGTTGTTGACTGATTGGAGTTGCTTTCCTATTGATAACTTTTCGTTTGTTTCCAATGTTACAATTTTCTTTATAGCCCCCCCCCCCAAAAAAAAATTTCGGGAAAAAGCGAGGAGGCAATTGCCTCCTCTGGCTCAGCCCGGATGTGCCCCTGCGTATTTTATATCTTTCCTTTCTGACTTTATGGTATCGTATGTACCAACGGACAGATCCTATCATCAGCTGTGAGCATTGATCCAGACATCATTGGCATGTCTGATGTAAGTGACATAACTTAAGAAAAATATTACAAAACTTTATACTGTGTAAATGAATGCTTATATTTAGAATAACTATGTTATAGAAATTTTTATAATTATCATATACAATCTATCTATCTAGCTTGATAGTGTCCTTTGATTACTGTGTGTAAAACTTATTTGATCGTTGTGAGTCTCCTTGTATTAATATATATATACTGTTGATATAACGTAATCAGAAAAATTAATGTATTGTTACAAATCATTATATTTATACTTTTTGTATTTAATAAGTCACTAAGGTGCAAAGTGTTACCTTCTTGGCCAAAAGATGCTTTCTTTTACTTAATGACCAGTGAGGGGCTTACATGGGCATAGTTGAACAAATAATTAAATACTGACTTCACAATATAAATCAAAAAACATTGTTGCCCTTCTGTTCAAATTGAATGCATGGTTTTTAACCTTATTTTATGTCCCAACCATGTTTATTATACTTGTATTTCACTTAGTAAAGTTTATTAAAGACTGACTATCAGCAACTGTTTCTACTTAGTTCTTCAGCAATTTGTCATCAATATCTGTTATATTACAAGTCACGCAATCCCATTTTCCTTGGAACTCAGACACATCATTCAACCTGGCCTATTGCCACATAAACCAGGACAACGACATCGTTAAAATGGTTTTAGCGATTCGCCAAATATTCTTGGCTATGTTTTGGAAAAATATAATCATGAAATATTTATATATATATATTCCAAACATTTGTTGTGTATAATAAAGTCATGTTTTCCTAAGACATTATGAATTCACCTCATAGAGTAAAGGACAACAATCTAGTAGACACTGATTAATTAAATCATTCTTAATCGTATTTGTTAACATGCGCAGAAATGTACGTTTTCGATCTAAACTAAAATCTCGTCTGTTTCTTTTTTTTATTATTGCTCTTAAGCACAAAGCTATACAATGGATATAATATCTGTGCTCTGCCCGCCTCCGGTATCGAAATCCGATTTTTAACATTAGAAGCCCTTAGACTTATCACTGAGCCACAGAGGAGCAATTTCACCTTATCTTTCTTTTCTTAGTTCTCTTTCTTTATTCTGTCTTTCCTTCCATAAAGTACAGTTTGTACTCTACATCGTTTTAAGTTTGTCGTCCTTTTACACAGTCATTAAATCGTTCTAAGTTGCTATCTTCCACTCGTGAGTCACATCCTGGAGCAAATGAGCAGCAAATTTTGCAGGAAGACAATGAGGGAAGTAACAACATGCAGTATTTTATACTAATTAAGTCGGGTCAAACACGTATTTATGATGTACTCGGTCTGGTAACGCACGTTTTTGCTATGCCTGTATAGCTGTCGTACGGGCAGTTAAGCCTATTAATACAAAATGTATACAAGCTCGTTTTGAATTACTTTTTTTTTACATCGTGATGTGTCAATACATCATTTGTGTGAAATAATCCAATGACAAGACAATTAAACTACGGAACAATGGTGAGCATGCCAAAAAGACGAGATCAAGCAAGTAACCCCTTTGGCCTCTGTGTGTTCATAACAGGAATCGTTTTAAGTGATTAGAAACTATTAATCTAGAATAAAAAGAAAGCACATAAAGGTATATGCGTAGAGAATGGAACGGATCTGCACGACCACTGACCCGCGAAAATGTGGCCTCCCAACCTGGGTGAGAGAAGGGTTGCAGCCGAAATTAAAAAGTAGTTCCGCACGAATGTAGTATGAACATTCACAGGGACAAAATAATAAGTTCTGATTGGAAAATAAAACTAACACAACACCTCGTTATCCATTTAATCATTTATATGATTAGGTCTCACATTCCTAGTAATAATAATTTCGGGGACAGACAAATAGATGGATAAACAAAATGCAATTATTAGCATGTTGAAAATTACAGGATAAAAAAAACAGAAAACTATTCAGTACACGTCCTAACTCCAATGCCTAATCGATGTGACGATGTAAAATGCAGTTAAGATGATGTAAACTTGATATATGCTTCTTTTCGCGTGTATAACAATTCTTGGTTATCCGAAACTGTGTCAAGAAAACTTCTATTCAATACTAAGTTGTAAAAATAAAAGTCAACGCCTTTAAGATCATATAGAAATTATTAATTTTTTTTAAAACGGTACCTCTGATGTCAACCAGCAAAGTGATGTTTACCTGCAGCTACTTAAATTAATAACTCACTGATCTTTATTCTCTACGTCCTTAATTCAGTCACCATTCTTTACTTTCAACATATTTAAAAATTCCAGTTTTCTCAGTCCACATATATTTTAAAAACCTTTATTTACACCAGGTTACAACAGAAACAAATTTTCTTCAACGTTTATTTACCTTTTTTTTAAAAAAAATATTTAGAACATATTTAAATTTTTAATTATTATTTTTCAAATCATTTCGAGCCTTCGGTGTCCCGTTATATTTCAAATATCAAGAACTTTGAAAAATACACTAGCCTGCTAAAATTTGTCTTTTCAAGTTGACTATTGAAGAAAGAGTGCAGTAAAAGACCACCCAGACTGTCCAAGTTATAGAAACAAGGCTATTCATCAATCGCTAACAACGATGTAACTTTGTTCTTGAAAAATTCAGATTTTCTGATTTTCGTTAGAGAATACCACTACATAAAGAAGTAATTCTGGTGATTTATCATGAAAGCTGAAGTTTGTATATCTTTTCATCTCTTCGGCGCATCTATCAAAACTGTTTATCTGACAACCAGACCTACAGCAAAATATGAAAATTATATTTCTGTCATCTTTGGACAAAATCCCATCATGCACTTTGACCTTCCCCACCTTTGTTTGGTCTCCACTCATCTTCTGGTTTCAACCTTAGCAATAAATAATTTGTCTCCAACAAAACGCGCCTTTCTTCATTGCAGTTTTCTTGTATAATATGATATCAGTCGTGTGTAAGACAACATGCCATCTAGCGGCAATCTGTCGCCGTTCCGCCTTCTTTAGTTGTCTGGGAAGTTAAGCTTCTCATTTAGATGGTTGTCTTAGCGACGTGAGCAGAAAACCGAAGAAGCACCAGCAGGGGTCGCCTTTTTCTTACAAATAAACTTAGACCGCTCTTAAAAATGTTTGGGTACGATTAAGATGATGTGACCTATCTCACGTTTAAACATCATCAATTTCGTATTAGATTAATAATCATATGCAAGGCATCATCATTATCAATACATCATTGTCGTTTAACGTTTAAACTCTCCTCGTTTGACATCATCGTTAAACTTTGAAGTCTGTTAAGCGTATCATCCATACAACGTCTAGTTTATTCAATATTAAAATATTTGTTATTAGTTTTTCTGTGTAATTTTTTAGCTACACAATGGGCTCTATACACCGCAGGCAATCGACCCCCGAAGTTCAGCTTTATAAGTCCGTATATGCTTAATGATCCGCCAGGAGAAAATATTAAAATGCTCTATTACTTCTTATGGTTATTTCAATTGTTTTAACTTCGTATGGGTGAATTAGTGAAGCTGTTAAATCATTAAGTTAATTCTTGATTTTTTTTTGATTTTTTTTTCAAAACGAGTTTAGATGAACGGAAAGGGCCGTGATATAATCATTCAATGTTTTCACTCTTCATACAGTACAGTTTGTTTGTAGTTTAAGCATAAAGCTACACAATGGGCTATCTGTGATCTGCCAACCACGGGTATCGAAGCCCGGTTTCTATCGTTGTAAGTTCGCAGACATACCGCTGTGGCACTGGGGGTAGAGCTTGGTACTCCTCCTAAACAATCCAAGAATTACAGTAACCACACGAAGGCAGATAAAATACCTTTCACATGTGATAATCCTTATCTTATCGTATTTTTCGCTGTATAAGACGCACTTTTTACCCCAAAATTTGATGTCAAAATCTGCTTGTGTCCTATGCACCAAAGGTATGAATAATATATATGTATATATATACGATATACACAAGTCATGTGTAAATATATTTGAATAGGGATGCATAGTTTAGTTCAATTGAATGTGTTATTTATAACAATAGTAGTTTTTTTATTTTAAAAACATAACTAGTTATAATGCTCCATAAGTAATAAAAAATTAATAAAAAGATTTTGTAGGTTTTGAACCAAACTAAATAACAGTAAACCTTTTTTGATTTACGGTATTTTCTT
>NW_013666792.1:176309-183512 GCF_000517525.1 Limulus polyphemus
ATGTTAAAATATTAATTTAATTTTAAGAATATTTAGCCGTAATGTATTTGTTGAAATAAAAATTTTTGTTGTTGATCTTTTTCATTAGTTTGGTTGGTTAATTTTTGAAATGATGAAATAATTAAAATTTGGTTACTTTACTATTTATTTATAGTTTCTGATCAATCACTGTGTTTTGTACTTTTTCTTGGACCCCCAAACTAACAACAACTTTTTTAATCCTGAGAGAGAAAACAAAATAATAAAATCAAATCGAGCTGTTGAGAGAGAAAGAGATAGGTGGGTGGATTTTCTTTTAACTCATACGATGCGTGAGGAGTTTAAGCTTTAGTTTACTGAGAAATGTATTAATATCCGGTTTGATTGGAGAAGTGGGGTCTTTCTGTAAAAAACATTCTGATGCAACAAATCATTGTATTTCATTAGATAATATTCTTACAAATAAAAACATATGCATATATTAATTTAATTCTTTAAAACAAACGCCTTATGGTCCGAAAAAGTTAAAAATATTTGAATGTATTTGCACATAATAATAGTGCAGATAGCTAACAACAGTTCGCAATGTGTGGTAGTTATTTGTTGCATGTCTTTACCGGTCACGTTGTGGTTTATCTTATGAGTTACAAGATATATATATACATATTAACATTACCTTTTGTATCACAATACGAGTCTGGGAACAAGAATGTTTAATATGAATGTTTATTGTGTTGCCTTATCTCACAGGCACTGTACTTAATATCTTATTTTGCGCTTGATGTTATCAGAGAGTAACTATAATTGTGTCATTTCAAACTCTTCAACAAACATTAAACTTTAGCAGACATTGTCAACGATGATGAATTCGAAGCATTATAGCCTAAGTTCTTTGTTTTATTGCTATTATTATTTATTTTTCTAAACCTAAATGTTCTTCTGTTCTATTTGTGTGAATGTGTAAACTTATTCGCTTCCCGGGGAGCAGAAAACTAGGCTTAACGACACACCTTCAGCCGCGGCGCCAACTGCACCCACAAATCCTGACCTGGCCTCAAGCCACTCTTTGATAGAACCAGAAAGCAAAGCTGGCAACAACAATACGAAGCAACAATATGGTGTTAGAGCTAAGCAGGTCGTTGTGTTTGCTAACTTTAGAGGATTTTATTGTTTGACCTGTTATAACTGTAATGTAATTCGTGCTCGCTGTGCCTAACGGCTTTTTTCTTATTCGATTATCAGAAAATGCTCGATGACAAAAACCACGAATCTAGAGAACAATAGGTTATAACTGATAATAGATTCTTTTCACATCTGAATCGTGTAATTAGAATTTTATCATGCAATAAAATGTTTCATAATCTAGTAAGAAAAAACGGGTAATTGGAAACTACAACTTCATTGTATAATTATAAAATATTTTCCACGATAAGATCAAAGCATTTTCTCCACAACATTGTTGTATAGATTAATCTAGAAAATCCTGACGTTGCTTTATAACGTTTTTATTCATACGATTAGAACATAGATAAATCAAAAATAGTAAAATAAGTGTTATATTCTAAAATAATATATTACGAAAAAGAGTCTGGGAAACTGTTTTTGGAACTAGCGTGATAAAATAGTAAAGACAAAGACAACCTAGCTTCAGAAATGACATGATCTTTTAAAATTTGATTATCCTAATTTGCAAATTTCGTGCATGATATAATGTTTTTCTCCGTCATGTTTTTACCATTATTTATAATAATCTAATATATATTTCAAATAGAAACTAATGTTTCAAATACGCTTCAAAAAACATCATAAAATTCATCTAAGTAAAATATAAAGCTCGTTTACCTGCAGTACTATACAGCTTCATGATTAGCTTGATGGTTTTGAAATTCTTCTGTAACTTTGCATTTGTATTTTTGTATTTATGGCAAAGCAACTAAGGTTATATGCCGCCGGCTCTATTTTTTAACTACTGACCAGAGAGAAGGTATCTAGTCAGCAGCACCCTACTACTCATCATTTATGCTAATAGATTGGCTGTCACTCTTATAACGCATCCACAGCTTAGAGTGGAGGGAATATTTTCTGACATACACCAATTCGAATCTGAATATCCAGCTCCAGAAACCACGTCTCTACCACAAAGGAAACGTGCACCCCTGTAACTTTGTAGATGAACTCCAAAAGCCCCCAGTGGCACAGCGGTATGTCTGCGGACTTACAACGTTACAATTCGGGTTTCGATACCCGTGATGGGCAGAGCACAGATAGTCCATTGTGTAGCTTTGTGCTTAATTACAAACAAACATTACAAAATCTTTGCAACTTTTATTTACTGCCACTAGATTCGCATAACTAAAACTCAACTGTTTTTAACTTTTTAATGATTATTGAAAAATGAAGCAAATTTTATTCATGGGTACAGAATGCAATCTACAAGTGTAATTTATTTAATAAAATTACCTTCCTTAAAGTAACTCTCAGCAAAACGGCTTTCATTAAAACTAACTTTATATGAAAGTAAATTCTTCATAAAAAAATGATTATTCCCTGAAACATTATTTTCTGTAAAATTAATTTCCTTAAAAAACTCTCCATAAATAGATGATGTCCTTCAGAAAACGAGTTCCTGCAATAATAGTAAATTTTGATCAAACTGCTGATCAACGAACTTTTGTTTTTGGTATTTGTTGACCTGTAACATACTTGTTCGTTTCTTAATGTCTCTGACATTTTTATTTTATTTTATTTTGCTTAAACATGAGATATTTGACATAATATAGACATTTCTAAAACAAATGTTTATAACAAGAATAATGTAACTATTTCTGGCTGGATATATTCGAATGATTACTGTCTAGCGGCAGAACACAGAAATATTTCCTTGTGGCTTGTGATCTTGGAATTTAGTATGTATTCAGAACATCCTTCTTGAATGGCAAGTCTGATGTCACATTTGCTGTTTAGTATTCGATCTGTGCGAAAAATTGATTAGATAAACGTATTTGAATGCTGTTCTTTTCCCCTGGCGGTAAAACATAAAAGCATCTGCTTACGATCAGCGATCTTAAAGTTTAATATGTCTCAAGAATTGAATCAAACCTATATGGCAGATTTTTTGCTTATTTTCATTATTTAGATTAACTAAAATGTAAAATCTTTGCCTTAGTGTCTAGTGGCTAAAAGTGATTTTTATAATCATTAGGTCAAAACATCGATTACGTATTTTACAAAGCACTTCGCTTTGTTCGACTTTTTTAATACTAATTAAAAGAGATATCGAACAACATTATCGAACTATATGTATCTATGACAAATACAAGTGGTTATGTATTTGATAACATTGACGTCTGAATGACCTGTGTCTTTAAACAATAAACAAAACCACTGCAACGACATTGTTTAAATTGTTCCAATAAACAAAAATACTGTAACGACATTGTTTGAATTGTTCTCTATGAAGATTCGGACAGTATTCTTGTTAGCAGCCATTTTCTGTAAATTTTCATCCATGTAGTGATTACAAAACCAACAATCTAACTTAAAATCAGTTACTAGATTCTATGCAGGAACCAGGGCCACATGCAGGCGTGTTTCAACAGGTACTCTGATAATCAGTTCAAAACAAATATTAAGCATTATTAATTCACTCGAAAAACTGCTGGTTCCATCTTTTGCAAATGTCCTGTTTACGACCAACCATGCAAATACAAAGATATATATCTACTGTGAAGATGGTATTTGATAAAATATCCAAAGGAGGTATGTTCCCTGGTGTTCAAGAATAGAACCAAGAACTACGAAGGATAGGCATAGGGTGGAATATCCTCAGATATAATGTTTTAGGACTCACCAGTAGTAGCAATCTGGCTCTGTGCCAATTCAAACAAACCGACACCTCATTAAGCCCCCTACTGGCAGAAGAGAGTATTATTACTTTAGAGATTCTTCCTTGCGGGGTTCACCAATGATTCGTTGGTTTAGACCTCCGGGTTCCTTGTCTGTTATTGCTTAGTGTCAAGTCAGTCATTGGAGAAATTATTTTCTGGATTTATCGTTCATATGAATATGGATAAGCTGTTACTATAGACATGGAGGCAAATTTATGTATACGTTGAATCGATTCTACAAAATTATATACCATTCAAGTTGACATCGACCTTATTAATGGTTATAGGTGTTTGGAGTGTTTTGCTTCTTTAACGTGTTTTCTGTCTATCTAATTCAACGAGTTTTTATTAATTCTACCCTCTTACAGATTGACAAAATAAAATATATATTCAACAATTTATGACAACACATTTATTGTATTCGCAATGATTTATCCAATATTATTTTCCATGTATTAAAAAAAACTTTGACTTTTTCGTCCAGTGCTTGATCAATTTTATAATAAAATCTTTTCCCAGGTTACAATTTTTGGAATACATTCACTAATTTGTTCCTAATAATATCGGACAATAACACATCATTGGATTTTATAAGATGATACTCAATATTTTCGGATTCCATATTTACATTTAGGCAAAAAAATGTAAATTAAATGTTCATATATTATTCTCCGTGGTCTGGCATGACCTGGTGATTGGGGTATTCGACTCGCAATCTGCGGTCGCGGGTTCGGACACCCGTCCTACTAAACATGCTCGTCCTTTTCAGACGTGAGGGCGTTATAATTTGACGGTCAATCCCACTATTCATTGGTAAAGAGTAGTCCAGGAGTTGGTAGTAGGTGATGATAACTATCTACCTTCCCTCTAGTCTTTCACTGTTAAATTAGGGACTGCTAACGCAGATATCCCTCGTGTAGCTTTGCTCGAAATTCAAAGCAAACAAACAAAAAAGTATTCAGCGTAGACCTTATCAGGCTTTAGGCAAGTTTGACGCTGGTAGAAAATATTGAAACTGTCATAAAACAAAAAACTACTACAAGTCCTGCTAAAGGGTGGAGACCTTTTGATCCCAGTGTCCAGACAGAACTTTAAGACCACCAGTAGAAGTATCTTTTGGAAAGTAGGAAGGAGTAAGTGGCTTTATAGCATTTCCGGTCTATAAAAAAAAACATTGAGGCCTCTGCTAGTTTCGAATGCAAAGATGAGAGAAGATCATTGAAGGAGGGTGTGAATAAATTGCATCAAGTGAAGGGCGTTGATACTGACACCTATATTTTACCACCCTAGACTTCCAGCTAAGCCTAACTTAACAACAGAACCAACTGTTGGGTTAAAAGTTTGGGACACAGCAAGAGACATCTACAGGTCTTATCGGTAATTTCGTGAGTTGTGAGCCCATTACGCCTCTACTCGGACAGCTTCAGTTAGTAATGAACATCAATTACAGAGTCATTTTGAAGACTTCCTTGGACGTCAAGGGTATAGATTGGATTTATCTCTTCCCGTGATTTGGTGTCTAAAATAAATTTTAACTTAGAAAGGTTTTTTATTTATATCTCTGGGGTTTCAATGGTGAAAAAATATGTGGAAATGATTCTACTTTAAGTAAAGTTTGACATGTTTACTTAACTAATGGCAAAATTTTTTCGTTATATTTATCTGTTGGATAATACAGTTGGAAAGAGGACACTGATAACTAGCAATTTGAAAATCTTCTTATATTTTACATACAATACGTTTTAAATGTTTAGACTTTTATTAAATTTATTTGCAGAACTACGAACAGATATATAGTCATTATAAGCTTATTTTCCTTGTTCATCAGTTTTTATCCTCACGTGTTACATGACAGAATGAACAAAGCACCAATTCGCTTCAAGTCTTTTTACAGTTTGTTGAACAAAGTGTGTTGATAAAGACAACATCAGAAACATTTTCGTTGCTTTCCAGTTTGCTCTCAAAACAACAACAAAATGTTTTGAAGGAAATTTTACCACGATATGATCTAGGAATTTGTTACTAATTTACGTGTTGCGTTTTAATAATTCGAACATTTTTACTTGGACTAAAAATGTTTCATAATTGCTTTTCAAGTATTCACTCACTAGAGTTTGTTTGTTGTTGATCTCAGAGGTACACAATGGGTTATCTGTGCTCTATCCACCACGAGTATCGAAACCTGATATTTAGCGTCATAAACGTTCAGACTTACCGCTGAGCCACAGGAATACCAATCACTAAAGAGAAAGTGTTATGTACTCAAGTCTCCTCTGTAATTGTTTTTATGTTGTTTTTAAACTAGACTTTACACTTACCGAAACAAGTAAGGCATCAGAAAAAAACTGTGGATTACATTTTAATAACACGAATAGTCTCTTTAACTCTGAGCGTATACAGTGGTACAGGTTTTACGTACAAGGAACAAATCTCTCCAGCTGGGGCATTACACAGAGGTCATAATTTCAAATGCTACAATATATGTCTAGAAATATTAAATTATGATATTAAAATAATATTAAGTCACTCAGAATGTATCTTCCATTGCTAAGTAATCTTTATATTTATCATCAGGGATGATTTTGTCTTTATAATTTCATTGTAATTTCTTACACACGGAAAGCTCATATCACGTATTTGGAAAATATTTAACTCACGTTTTAAATCACACAACCTTTCAAGTTGTCAAGGTTAAAACCGTTTTTATTTACGAATATGCACTAAATGTTGTTTTTTATTTATTGTGCCTGCTCAGTCATAATATATGTTCTGTGACCGATTTATTATTATATATCTTCATTCTAATATAGATGTTTGCTTGAATCAAATTTATATTTACAAGTGTACCTAATTTAAAGTATTAAATATGTATTATGAAACTCCCGCCTATTCTCCAAAGTTATAGAAAATTCTCGAGAGTAAGAATCAACAATATATGTGTGTGTACGTAAACGCTTGAGTTAGCGTCAGTATTGTTACGTAAAACTGAAATTTCGAGAAACTCTCCACACGCTTATAAATATAACCAACGATACGCGCCAAACTATTATTAGTTCACTATAGTCAATGTGTTATAAACTTCGAAAGCTATAACTATGATTGTTATAACGCTTATCAATCGGAAAACTTCGAATATTTGACCAGGAATATCTATAAAGTTCGAACTTTACAAATCATTCAACTTCAATGGATTCACATCAAACATTAGTACTTTTACGAAAACAATACCTAACGTCACCGGTAGGAAAAATATCGGCATGTGATCAGCGAGAACTACGGGACTAGCTAGCTCCCTATTAAGTGAATTTTACCTATATCAACTCGAAATTAACTCGCT
>NW_013666792.1:183694-188979 GCF_000517525.1 Limulus polyphemus
TTTGTATAAAACAAAGAAAACTGTGTATCAATCTTGTTGCAAATATCATAAACTGACTATATATCGGCTTTTACTTAACTGCTAAATCCAAAGTACAATTTATCTACCAAATTTAAAGTATCAGTTAACTTAGTTTCAGACCATTTGAAATTGTAATACGTAACAGTTCATAGTTTTCAAGCCACTGCTGATATTCTGTCCGTTTTCTCTCGGAGTTAATCGTAGGAATATGTTCATTTTAGTGTTGTATTTTTGTTGTCGTTGTTTAATTAGCTTGTCACAACGTTTAAAACAACAGAACAAGTCTGCTTCATTTGATAAACGAATAATTAATTTTAATTATAACTACTAGTTAATGTCAGTTGTTTAAAACTCAATTGTTTGTTGTTAATCACAAAGCTATACAATGGGTTCTCTGTGCTCTGGCCACTGCGCGTATCGAAACCCGATTTTTTAGTGTTATAAGCCCTCGGACTTACCACTGACCCACCAGGAACTAGTTAGTGTCACTGAATGGTCGTTCTGGGAATGATTTCTCCTTATATTTCGAGCTGCAGTTCAATCATGAAATACGTAAGTTTTTTGTTAATGAGTTATTCAATTTGTTTATCAACTTCAAAATTTCGTGTTACAACATTTCGCTTCTCATAACAATAAGAAAGAAACATTTGAGTGACACGTAGAACTTAAAAAAAAATCAAAAATATTAATCAATTGTATATTTTCAACATTCCTTTATGTACTATAAAAAGCGGGGAGCGTGAGAAATAAAACCAACGTCACCAACTCACTACAGCTTAGCTTAAGGTTACTTATTTATTATAAGGCGTCGAAGTACTGTACCTAACGGTGAAAAGTGGACCTGAAGGTATTCGTTTTCATACTTACAATATTCGTTTTTGAAAAGTCATTATTAAATAGTGTTTAACGTCAGTAATAAGTCCGTGAACACTGATTTCTAAATGTTATTCAGTGATTAGAGATGTTATGTGAATTGTAAGTTACTCTGTAATAACATATATTACTTTTGCTCCAGTAAATCTTCCCTTTTTTTTATGTGCTTGAAGGTAACTAAAATACCACTCCACGATGTGTAAGTCAAACATTATAATACAAAAATGTTTAACTTAAATAAATCAGTAATATTACAGCATTAATAACTAACTCAAGGGCCTGTTTTAGGTTTACCGACAAATTGTAGTGTTTGTTATTTTGTAACTAACAAAAGTCTAAAATTTCATTCTGGGCGATACGTTCTAATCTCGCTAGGCCTTGAATGCATCCTTCGGATTGATGAAACGTGAGATATCAGTTAATGTACATCAGCACTAGTTTCGAAGCGGGTAGGTAAGATGCGCCGTAAGATTGTTAAAAGCCTTAGGAGTTTCAATGGGCTCTAGAAATGAAATGAGATGTAATGGGTGATACAAACTTTGTAAATGTAGTGAGATGTCTGGAGAGTTTAATGGCGGAGAAACAGAGGCAACTTTCTAGCAGACACGTCCTTTTTTTCTCTCACGTTTTGAAGGAACATTTGTAAATAAGATAGTAGACGTTTGTGGATGGCAGACTATCTTAGAAAGAATGGGCAGTTGCCTATTTCTAATGGGCTTGGCACGCTTTACAATGCAAAGTTTGTGAGAATAGAAATAAATAAGTTTTAGGACTACATTTATTATGGTGATGTTATAATTGCAGAGGATAATTGATATAATTGGGCGATCTTATGTTAGTAGGTAAATAACAATACTTTTCGTCACAAAGGGGAAGGGTCAAAAGGCACTTCAAATTTTTATATATAAATTTTTAACGGCCCCTTTATCATGAAAGTTTATGAAAGAAGACAGAGTACTGCCCTATGATAAAAAGAGAAAATAATCCACTTATTTGAATGAAACCTTAAATCTCAATAATGATAATAAAAGGGGGGTGTACTTGTACCGAATTCGCATTTATTTAAATGAACTTTGGGATTCCTAACTTCCATTTCAAAGTCATGATTTGAAATAAGACCGTTATCATTTCTTACACGCCCTAAGTTTGTTTGTTTTTTGTTTGTTTGTTTTTTAAGTTAAGCACAAAGTTACACAATGGACTATCTGTGCTCTGCCCACCACGGGTATCGAAACCCGGATTCTAGCGTTGTAAGTCCGCAGTCATACCGCTGTGCTACTAGGGGGCACGCCATAAGTAAAACAACGTTAGGCTTAACTTTTACTCGTGAAGGATCTTATTTAACAGCCACTCTCCCTAGTGATATTTTGATAACATTAATAATTTTTTGCAATAAAGACTATATTTCAGGTAACGTTTCGCCATTGCGACTGCATCAGGTCTAGTAGTACAAGAACTGTTTGATGTGAAAATATACGTTTAGGAAGTTAGCGTCTAAATCTTTCTAGTATGCACTACAAATTCTGAAACACAATAAATTATTTTAAAAAAATTGATAAATGTTATGTTATAGATTAACTCATATAGTTATTCAGGGATTTGAATTAGAGTGTATAACATTTCGCTTGAAGTAAAATATGAATATAAATTCCACTATAAAGAAGTGTAATATTTTTAATAGTTTTAGATGTTCCCTTTAAAAATACATCTCGTTTATTGTAACTGAACTTGGTGTAATACTAAAAAACATAAAACAAAAAACACCTGTAAAGCAACTGTCATGTTTGAGTTTTGGCTCAAACAACAGACCAAACACTGACTCATGTTTTAATTCGTTAGGTTAGTTATATTAAGCTTATTAGATTCAGGTTTCTTCAAACATATGTATGATAAGTGTGAAAAAATCTTCAAGTCACAATTAAGGAAACCTGGTTTTTCTTTAACGGTGCTTATTTTAATTATTGATGACACAAAAAATTGTTCTATCTATAGCCATGGTTAGGCCCATAAACTTTTCTATATTTGTTCCACCAACAGTAGCCCACAAATACTAAAGATTAATCATTCACTGTATTTTGTTGTTGTTGCTGCTACTGTTGTTTAACAATTTGCTTTCGCGCGTGTTAGGACGATGTTATATTTATTTTTAAAACTTTATTCATCAAGTATGTGATAACATAATTAAGATACTGCACAGAGAAACTTAGGTCTATGGCCTTTGTACTTTCATTTATTACATGATTAAAACCATTATTCTTGTTTTTTTATTATTATTATTTATTATTTATGAAACAGTATTCTATAATTTTACAATAATTCGTGTTATTACTTCTTCTATCCTGCTTGCTCGACAATTGTTATAAAAGCGACACAATTTTTGTTTTTTACATTAGATGCCATAGGCACGCATATATATGGTCATACCCGTTAGTATCGAGTTAGTTAACTCATTTGTTCAATGACCCTTCGTAGCCTTGTAAATCTATATGGTCCACAACTCAAAGCAATGAGTTTTAAACATATTTCTTGTCGTTTCCATTATTGTCTGAAAGATTTATACCAACGCTAATGTCTGCCTCAAGCACGAACGATTTTTTTTTGTTTTTGTCTATTTCTAAGCCTAGTGTAACACTACATATTCACCATCCAGAAAATGGAATCTAGAGGAAGTATCTAGACCTCATTTGAACTGACGGTATCAGACGATGTATGTCAGCAACCGTTGACCTAAAAGTCGCCGAAGGGTGTACCTATGGCTAAATATCTTAAAGCAATAACTGAAAAAAAAAGAACAAAGCTGCGAGTAAAACCAAGATTGTCACTATTCAAGAAACGGGCTTATATCTTTGAGTGGTGTTTATTTTTCCCCCTTTTATGCTATACAAAGAGAGAAAAAAAAAAGGAATTCAATTCCAGGCTCTCAGTGAACAAAGATATTCTCTTGTATCAATTTTGTAAATGCCCTGAAGGAACGTTGTATGTTCAGCAAGCCATAAGGTATTTTGGTAGGCATTTTTCGAATAAAGATTTACTGCAGTTTATCATATGTTTCAAACTGTGCTGCTGTAAACACACGTCTAAAATATTCCAGAAGTTCTAAATATTCTACAGAGATTTAAATTATATATATATATATATTTATCATAATAATTAACCATCTTAACGTAATTTTGAACTGCTGTCACCTGAAAAATAACGTAGAATCTTTTCACTTGATTATACAATGCCGACAGCTTAGAGGAGGGGAAAAAAACGTTGACATCTAAAAGCATGTGTATAAAAACCATCAATTTAAGTTTAAAGGAACAAGGTTCGTACAAATCATCTGAATTGAATATGTCAGTGTCATTTCTGGCGCCTTTCATTCAGCTCGAACCAAGTAACCTTTGACCTTGTCAATACTTGAATTAAAGAAATTAAAAAAAAAATCGTACCAGATTTGTTTCCACTCTGCATGCTGTAGTTCTTTGTAGTCGGTATGTTTCATATTCTATCAACAATGTAGTAGATCTTTGTATACAGTGTAGTTCGTATTTCAATAACAATGTGTAGTTCTTTGTAGTCATTGTGAAGATGCTCGGCCAGCATCAAAGAAGATGTTAAATAATCATCATTAATAGGTTCTTGTTGTGACTTTCACAACTCATGTTAATTTTATATGTATAAGGTCTGCTTCATGTATCAACGGTCTATTTGTGCTAAAACACAGAGGGGAATAAAACGATATAATGATATGCATCTTACTGTCATAATCAGAACAAGTCTGAGGGCACATATAACACTAATAATCGGTTTTGACATCAGTGGTGGACACAGCACAGATAGTCCATTTGTGTGGTTTTGACATCAGCGGTGGACACAGCACAGATAGTCCATTTGTGTGGTTTTGACATCAGCGGTGGACACAGCACAGATAGTCCATTTGTGGGGTTTTTGACATCAGCGGTGGACACAGCACAGATAGTCCATTTGTGTGGTTTTTGACATCAGCGGTGGACACAGCACAGATAGTCCATTTGTGTGTCTTTCTAATGAACAACAAATAAACCATTCCTTTTAAGCATATGCTAGAATGCGAAATGTTAACTTTTAATCGTTGTATTACAGTTCTCTTATTTGTACACTTAACCTTCTTGTGGCGTCATCGATATGAATAGAGTTGCACTTAACACACGTGAACTTATAAATCACATGATAGTGTTTACCGATGAAATAGAGCTGTACTTAACACACCGGGACTTATAAATCACATGATAGTGTTTACCGATGTAAATAGAGTTGTACTTAACACACCGGGACTTATAAATCGCATGATAGTGTTTACCGATGTAAATAGAGTTGTACTTAACACACCGGGACTTATAAATCGCATGATAGTGTTCATGGATGTA
>NW_013666792.1:189817-195492 GCF_000517525.1 Limulus polyphemus
TCAAGACCTTCTACCTCAATGGCTAAGGTTGTTAAAATATTGGTAACAACAAAAAAGTTAATTTTCCGATTTTTAGACAAAATTCTAAATTCATCCGTTTGTTCTTCATATTATTCTTGTTTACCAAGCCTACAGAAAAAAAGGCTATGAATATTTTATTAAAACCTGGTCAAACCTACTAGAAAAACTCCTGCACAGATCATAGGACTATTTTTATGTTGATTCTTGAAATAGAAGGAGAGATTTTATTAGTTTTTTCATCGCTACTGGCCAAGTTTCTCTTGGAAGCCATTCAAGCACCGAAGCCTACAGCAAAAACAGTTAGGTATATTGCGCCAAAATCCATGCACAGCTACTAAACAAATTTATACGAAGGTTGTAAGGCTATTTTTAAGTTGATTCTTTAAAGTCGATATTTCCACCCTCTAAAAAGTGTCTAAGTTCTTCTTTGCTACTCTTCGAAGCCATTTAAGCACCGTTATACTAGCCGGAAACGCTTCGTCTTATTAGAGTAAACAATGTGTATAGTTATAACAGTGTCTCCAGACTTATTATTATTGATTATAGTTTTACAAGCCTCTACGGAATAAAATAAAACGGCTACGAATATTATACTAAAACCGGGACAATAGTAATGAATGCAGTATTGAGTATGTCATAGGGTAATTTTAAAATTGATTCAAGCGCTTTTTCTCCGGAAAGAAGTTCTCTAAGTCCTTCACTTTGCGCCATTGAAAAAATACAGTGTTTTATTAATATGCAGTAATTGGAAAATAACTTGTGCAACTTATACTACATTAATTGGAAACTGCCACGTTGAGGATTCATCATTTCTTGAGTTCTTCATTGTTTCTACGTGGTTTTCTGCGACTATTTCAGTGAGAATTTTAACAGTAGACGATTGCCATAGTAGATTTCTCTACTCTTATGTGTGGTGATTTATTCTGTTCTTTTCGTACTTCGCTTGTTAAACATGTATTTACACGAAACCTCAGGCACAAAACTACCTGGCTCAGTAAGTAATGGTTGTGTGGAAAAAAAAAAGTCAATGCAGCAGTAAACCATTGAAAAACGTGTAACATTCAACCGAATGCATATGCAGTGTGTAGCTTGAAATTTATTCTCCTTAATGGTAATAAAAACTTAAGAAACAAGATCATTAAAAATTGTTAATTTAAAAAGGGGAATAGGGATCGTCAAAAAAGTACAGAAACAAGTTGAATTAAAATGTAAAGATTATATTTTCAAGCCTACAACTAGGGACTCCAAAAAAAAAAGTGAACAAACTAGGCTAGAAATAGTGTCTACATTATTTTCTCAAGCTACAAATCCCTATTTTGATTCCATGTCTACAGTACTTATCAATTTTAGTCTTGTCAAAATAGGGATTTGTAGCTTGAGAAAATAATGTACATTTTAATCGTTGTGCCCACCTCTGGAATCGAGCCCTAACTTTTTCAGTAATAAGCCTTTGAGCTTACCACTGAGTCACGGTGAAATCTTAAAAAATGACTTAGTTATTAACAGAGAAAGACAAGTTTCAAAAACAGTTTTCTTTTATAGATAAATCAGTCAAGATAAAATAATTTTATTCAATGTAACGATACGTGTTTGATCATTCTATTGTTATTATTTTATTTTACTTTTTTATGTATACACATATTTCAATAGTTAATAAAGAAACATTTATATTCAAGTAGTAAGCAAGTACCGTACTAACCGTTCTGTTATTGTCCATAAAGAATGTCTTACTTTTTCAAACTAGACGCTCTCATGTACCTGCAAGCGTGATTTCACTGGGGATTTCCAAGCTCACGTACCATCACCCCCCATTGCGGGGCCCGAGCCGAGACCTGCAGTGTTTACCAATACCAAAGATTACTCTCTTCGACAACTCTGTGTAAACTTTCCGTCAGAGGAGGAGGGGGCTGGGGGCGTTTTGATGAAAAGGTTCTTTCAGTCTAAATTGTCGGTCAGGTCAGTTTGATGTAGCCAAAGTAAAAGTTATTTACCGATGAGCATAGCTAGATAGATAGATAGATATTCAAATGCTACTTGAAAATTATGTCTTTATAGTCTATGTGGATGTTGTTACGTGTCTCCGTCTTCTTTAATGATAACTTCGTGTATTGCATTACGAATAAGCAATTGGTTATCGTTTGCTTCATCAGGATACACTTGCAGAAGTTACAAAATACACATATAGCCAACCCCAAATCTTTTGATTCTTACATTTATTCTAGCGACGAATGTGGACAGTTTCTTTTTCGTTGTTGTTTTTTTACACCTGTGCCCAGAAAATATGCAACATTTTTGGATATAAATATGTAAACAGAATGCTCCCATTTTTAAGATTTTTAACAAAAAGTCATAAGTTGAATATCCTTATGTGAAAAAAGTCATTATTCACAAATCCCAAAATAATTCCCAAATACAAACCTTATCTCTAAATATGATTTGTATGTACTACTATACAGATCTATGTGTATTCATTTTGAATTGTTGATAGCTACTAGAGGTCATATAAGTGAACTTTATATCTGACCCATTGCTGTGTGTGTGTATACGTAATCATTTTAAAAGGGTTTTGTATATTCTACATTTCATAAGGTCATATATACACACATGACTTTTAATAGCAATAAACTCACTTTTAACGTAGGGCAATAAATGGATATGACCGGTAACACATTTAGGGCATATTAGCACTAATTATATATATATCATATATACACACACATATATATAATTAGTGCTAATATGCCCTAAATGTGTTACCGGTCATATCCATTTATTGCCCTACGTTAAAAGTGAGTTTATTGCTATTAAAAGTCATAGGTAATCCATTTGATAAATCACCTGAAAGTTTCTTTAGCTTCTTACTGGCTAATCTATTGGTTTATAGTAAAGCAAAAGTGCAGAGCAAGTTTTTGAGACAAGGAGTCCAGAATCGTGAACTTTCGGATTCGCAGTATAAACACGTTAACCTCTACCGATACAATTAAAATAATTAACGTAAGGTGAGCGAGAAAACCACAAAAGGAATAAAAACAAATTTATAGTTTTGAAAGATTTAAATATTTTCAGTGAATACTGTCAGAGAAAAATAAAACCAAAACATGGGCAAATAAAAATGTAATATTAGATGGGAAAACGTCACAAAACCTCAAAGTATAAAATATCAGCTTAGAGTGAAAAAATATAAACATATTCAAATCTTTCAAAACTATAGATTTGTTTTTATTCCATTTATGGCGTGTCACCTTAACTTAATATTTTAATTGTATCGGGCTAAGCGTGACCTAGAGGTTAACGTGTTTAGATTGCAAACCCGAAAGTTCACGATTCTAGACTCCTTGCCTCAAAAACTCGCTGTGCACTTTTGGTCCGTGAGTACGTTTTGAGAGTGAAGGTCAAATTTCAGTATTTGATTAGAGTAGCCCAAGAAGTTTCGGTAAGTGCTGTAGATTAGCTGCTTTCCAGCTAGTTTTTCAGTTTAAAATGAGGAAAACTACTTTTTTGTGTAGCCTTGCACGAACATCCGAACAAATTAACTGTGACACCCTAAGTGCCATTCCACTAATATGTATGTGTGTGTATGACTCATGTGAAAACTGTTAATCCACAGTTAAACACGTGTTTTCCGTTTCAAATATTGGTTCAAAATAGTTTTCAATCATTACATTGTAGTCGATATTGGAATGAGAAACATATACCCTCTACGCAGACATGTAACTTACATCATCTTGCTAGTGATAATTTAGTGTGCCTTAAACAATTCTTTAAAGTATTTTGTATTTGCAATTATGGCAAAGCTACTAAGGCTTTTTTTTTTTGTCGCTGATCCTAATTTTGAGCTACTGAGCAGAGGAAGGCTCTATCACTCTTATAACGCACCCGAAATCCAGAGCTTTACCACAGGGCCAAACAATGCATTGTCTAAGAAGACATTGAATAAGTAATTATTACTCTTAAGCTCCAATCTTTTTGGAATCCCTACAAATGCATACATAAATTTTCCTTAATTTCTGTAATCTTTAATGAATAAACAAAACTTGACTGTTCCTTCAACCTCTCAAAAATTAACAATTACTTTCATTTCAATAAGCAGGTATAATCCACGAAACCTTTTTCTTTTTGGCTTGTTTATGGTACCGTCTAACAATTAGCATTGTTCTGTGTTTATCAATATCGCGAATCTCCTTAACTGTAAGCTTCAATTTTTATACATTTGTATAATTGAAGAAAATATCTCCTAATTATTTATATTACATAATAACAGGGAGCATATAGTTAGTTTTTCGACCAATGAGGCTTAACAGACGGCTACTCAGTTCACCAGCATTTCGCACGAGTGAAAATAAATAAATAAAATTCGAATTCACATGCAATACTATCTAACCTCCAAAGAATGTTACAGCATGCACAAAAGACACCACGTCTTGAATGTTTGCTGTTCCAAATTTACTTATCCTTCCATATTCACGATTCGTTATTCTATACTTACAAACTTTAGTATTCACCGCTGACATTATCATTTTATAGGCTTTCCACAACCAACCAACCTAGTAAAAAACAAAAAACGAATAAAATTGTCGCCTGATTTATATCAACATGATTGTACGATTCCTCGCCTCGGTTCCCTTACACTTGAGGTCATTCGCGGCTTTATGCCACTTTGAATTTCATTTTATGACGACTAGGAGATAGCGAACAAGCTCAATGATCCATACGACTCGGTAATAACACTAAGGGTGACGACCAACAGTTTCACCTCCTGTGTTTAGTCACGGATATGAAGTTATGATTTACCCATCTATGTTATCACCTTTTATATGCATAAAACACAGGACGACATTAGAATGACCAATACTTACTTCTCCTTTAAAACGAATAGATACGTGAAGTTTTGAAGATTTTTTTTCACAATGTTAACTAATAAATTATAGAGTGCAGGTTTCTTTGTGATGTTTTTTTTTATACCACTATTCAGATATTGATTGACTAGTGTTGCTCTAAATCGTTTAGACAGCTTTTCCAAAGTAATGAGCCTGCATCCACATTCGGATCCCATGGTAGCAGAAAAAAAAAATAAGATTAAAACTTCAAGTTTTAATGCAACACATTTTGTTTTTTTCAATTATTGGATGATTGATGCAAACATAAAGCGAACTGGTTTATCATGAAAATCCGGATAGAAGCAAATAAAACACTTTTTTGAAAGTATGTATGAATATATGAATTAAAGAGGGGCCAACTGTTTCAAAAATTTCTTTCGTTTGCATAAGATCAATACAGTAAGTTATAACTTACAAGAATTGGGCCTCACCTAGATGTTAACGTGTAGGTCTGCATTTTGACGGCCCAAATGCATTTGAACACGTTCTGCTCTTTCACCTGTGGGCGGGGTTATAAAAGTGGCAATCAGTGCTGTTATTTGGTTCAAAGAACCGTGTAAAGCCCTGTAGAGGCAGATTCTGTTAGCTGCCCACCATATGGTCAGTATTTCAAAAGTGACAATGGTTATTTTTGAACCATAGAAGCCTCTGACCCGGCTGTTTAGGTGCCGTTCAGGTTGAAAAAAAATGGCCCGGCATGACCAGGTGGTTTGGGCGCTCGACTAGCAATCTGAAGGTCGTAGGTTCGAATTCCCATCACACCAAACATGCTCGCCC
>NW_013666792.1:196492-211586 GCF_000517525.1 Limulus polyphemus
CAGATAGCCCTCGTGTGGCTTTGCGCGAAATTCAGAACAAACAAACAAACAGGTTGAAAATTGAATTTCCAATTCCTACAACTTACAAAAATAAAGGTAATTTTTATTCAAAACAAGCTAAAAATAAAGGGAAAATTTGCTATGAATAAAAGTTACACCATCGATACAAAAGTAAAGGATTCTTTACTCGTCTAAATGAAATGCTGTGAAACAAACAAGAAGGAAAACATCGTATTTCATTAGATTCTTTAATGGGAAATGTTTTTACAGCTCACATATACAAACATTTGAAGTTAATACTCTACATTTAAGCAATGTTTCCATAAGTATTTACAAATATCAGTCAGTTCTATACATTAAAATATATGGCATGCACCAGCAGCTGGAAGAAGAGACTTGTTCTACTTACTCTGCTTAATTACATAGATCAAAACGTAAGAAGTAATGTAGCCATTTTTATATAACGGACTGATTATAACTGTGTAAGGCCGCAAAATAAAATAATTCACTGAAAAACAAAAACTTCAAGTGATTAGAATCCATCGATTCATCCTCTCTATTCTCGACCAAATGTTGATGGTAATAATCCACGGGCTTCTTGACCTGACAATAACGACAGATTTAAATCCTGTTTTTAGTCAGCCCTTTCTCACGATCACGACATCATTAAAAAACTTGTTGTTCTCCTACGGGTCAATATGACACGGTATAAAGTAGAGACAGAGGGTCGGAGCAGGTGACATTTGTTTGTTTCTTTTATCTCCCGCTGGTTTCTCACAGTCTAGCTTTAGAAGCAGCACACGAAGTCATGTGACTGTCCTTTTTGTTCTTTTCAACAATTAGTAATCGACCTGCTGCAGGTTCCACAAGTATGTCACTTGAGATGTGTCTTCTTTGTCAGCTTGTAATATATAAAATAAGCTGGTTTTAAAAACAATCATATACAACACTACCATATAATTACTTTCTTCTTATTTTTTAATTTAGAAACCAGTGGTAATTTCAGATATTTAACAATTAACGAAATAGGTGATTGCTTTCAATTTTTCGATATTTAATCCCAGCTACTTTTAAATCCCGATGAACTAATACTAATCTGGTTATTCCATTTCATAAGAAACCTTCATCTTAACCTGACGTTCATTAAAGACCAGTTTACATTCATATCTGGATTTTTTTGCATCTTTACAAATTGCTATGTTCTCTTCTCTACATGAGTCTTTGTTGATCAACAATAGAATGTCCATGTAGTGTCGTCGTGTTAAACAAACCTGGGTCTACTTTGAGAAAACGCTAGGGCTTCGTAGTTTGTTTGTTTGTTTTTTAACAATTTTCCAAACTTCTTGAATCCCCCATATTTCTTTAATATTCTGAACTTGTATAACATGATAGCGTAACTTTTGATTTAACTATGTAACCAACAGATCGCTTTCCTTCTTAAACGTCTTTTTGCAATCAACCATAACAAATAAAATAGCTGAAGTTTCAGGTTTTATTGATATATCTATTTCGGCTCGAGTGCAGCTCAACAATTGGCGTATCGAACAAGGAATCAGAGAAGGTTCGAGACATCGAAAACACTTCACATTTTCAGCTGTGGATTCGTTATAAGAACAAGAGTCAAACCCTCTATTCTTATAGCAGCCCCCTGCTGCCGACTAGTTTCCCTCCCTCTAGTATACAGTTCAAAATTACGAACGGTTATGCCTGAACCACTGAGAGGGAGTCTCTGACGTGGTCCTTTATCAAACTGTATGCATAGGATTTCTTTCAGATGAACCATCTTTATTTCACTGACTCTCTCAGCTCTAAAAACTTGACTGTTTAAAGGATTGCACATTACGTCACAAACTACAAACGTAACTTTTCGGTAATTAGTAGGATAGAACAGCCACAATAAATACTCTTATACATGGCACGTCTTTTAGACATTGATAAATGGTATTCAACAACGTTTTATGTATTCTGATCTCTGATGACGAGAGTAGTCTGTCACATATTTGAAAGGATGTGAGTATTTTTTATAGGACGACACCCTACCTTTAACTGCGGCTTTTTTTTATTTTCGATTTTTCCGAATTAGTTTCAGACCGGACTCAGCTTAGCATTGTGAATCCATGCTAAGATAAAGAAGTTTTTTTTAAAAAAACTTGGAGTGACAATTTTTAATCTTTTTTTTTTTTCGTTTATTTGCTCAATGCAAATATCTTAATAACACAAAGCCTGTAGACGAAAAACTACTGAATTTATTAATCGCGCCTTTATAAAGTAAAAAGAAAAAAAGAAAGAAACACAAGAAAGGAAAAACAAATGCTCGGCTTAGCTGCTTGACCTTCCAAAGATTTTGTATGTGTGTGTGTGTGTTGTGTAGTTTAAAAGCAAACATTGAAGCACAGCATGTCTGGCAAAATAATCACAGAAATAAATCTGACAGAGTGAAAAAAGACACATCGTGCGATGTGTAAACATGGATCACTAAAGTTAGGGGAAGCCCAGTAAGCCCTAAAACTATGGATTTTATTCCCTGCTCATCAAGTTCGACCAGTGCGGATTACCTCACCTTACACATGCACTTTAAGGCCATTCCAGTAAACCTTCCTTACTGACAGCTGTCATTTCACGGATGTAAAAGCCATCGTTCTTCTTTCATGATAGTCACGTGACTTACAAGGTTCTTCCAGTATTACGCAGTCTTTTTCTTTCTTTTAATTAAACTTCCATTTTCCTTTCCTCTTTCTTTCTTTTTTTTTAGAGCGTTCGCAGAAGTGTCCTAGAGGGGGAAAAAATCTGATCCAATTAAATTCAGTTGATTTTCGCAGCATTCGAAGGTGTGAAATTTGTATTTTTAGTGTCGATTTGTAAATCACACTTAAATTTTGCTGGAGCTTTATAACCTTCGTGAGCGGCTCCTATATTCTTTGAAAGAAGAGGTAATATTCTGTAATTATTCATTCAATATCCTATGAGTAAGTTTCAAAATAAAAAATGTAGCTTTAGCGTATTTAGAATTTGAAAACGATAAACTACAAGTTTCAACCAAAAGACTCTCAAAGTATTGTATGAAAGTACATTCACTACTTTTACACGCGTACAGTTTCCATTTTCAGCAGTCTGTTTGTACCAACAAAACAATAACATCGTAAATATGAATTTTCATCAGTTGATTATAAGCAAGTTTTTGTAATATATATATATATATATATATGTATACATAAAATCTTAGTGGAGTTTAGTAGTATGGAACTGCATCACTCAAAGTTTATTGACAAGGAACTATGATGAATGATATCTTTATTGACAGGAGACACCACTTGACGTTTTATTGACATGAAATCCATCACATAAATTCTAATTAATAGAGAGCCACGTCGTATAATATTTTACTGACATAGATCCATGACATGCAAAATGTTATGTATGGAAGCCACGTTATACAATATGTTATTGACATGAAACCATGAAATACAAAATGTTATGTATAAAATATTGTATGATGTAGCTCCCATACATAACATTTTGTATTTCATCGTTCATTGTCAGTAAAATATTGTATGACGTAGCTCCCATACATAATATTTTGCATTTCATGGCTCATTGTCAGTAAAATATTGTATGACTTAGCTCCCACTGACATGGAGCCATGAAATACAAAATGTTATGAATGGGAGCTACGTCATACAATATTTTACTGTTAATGAGCGATGAAATACAAAATGTTATGTATTGGAGCTACATCATACAATATTTTACTGACATGGAGCCATGAAATACAAAATGTTATGTATGAGAGCTACATCATACAATATTTTACTGATAATAAGCGATGAAATACAAAATGTTATGTATGGAAGCTACGTCACACAATATTTTACTGACATGGAGCCATGAAATACAAAATGTTATGTATGGGAACTACGTCATAAGAGGTTCTAATAAAGAAGTCTTTGGAATGTTTCAAAGCTGTTGGTATAGTTATTTAAAACTTGTGACCAATATCTGAATAATACTATTTTGGAGTTAACGTGAAATCAAGAAGTCCAAGGACTATAACAGTCCTTGGAAGCTATCGAATACTTGCTTATTTCATAATTGTGGGCAAGCGGACTGAGCTACTTGTGCATCTTCGTCCATAATTTTTAACTGACAAATTAGAAGGAAGGTAGATAGTCAACAGAACCCAAATGTAATCCTTGGGTTTCTTTTATCTATGCTCACGGCATGGTCATATGTTAAGGGCGCTCGACTCGCAATCTGAGGGTCGTGGGTTCGAATCCCCGTGCCATCAAACATGATCGCTCGTTCAGCCGTGGGGGCGTAATAATGTGACGGTCAATCCCATTATTCGTTGGTAAAATAGTAGCCCAAGAGTTGGCGGTGGTTGATTATGACTAGCTGCCTTCTCTCTAGTTTTTCACTGCTAAATTAGGGACGGCTAGCACAGATAGCCCTCGCGTAGCTTTGCGCGAAATTCAAACCAAACCAATCTTTTATGTAATCAAATAGTGGGATTTAACCGTCACTCTTACAGTACACACACGGTTATAAAATGTAAAGCGCGTTTTTGCAGCAATGGGCCGCGAACCATGAATTCTCGAATTCACAGTCCGAGCATGCTAACTACTAGGTCACGGCCGGCCACTATTGAACGAAAAACAAAATATTGATAATAATTACGAATTTTTCTTGATAAATAGGATCTTGTTGTGTTAATCCCTGAGAATGTTAATAAAGTTCTTTGTTATATTTCTCGCTTACATCGCGTGGAGCTAAAATACCAGTAAAGCAAACACTTATCCTGTGTGTCCTGGGGATAGTGTCGTTTGTAAGCAGTTTCAACTTTAAGATTTTGTTCTGTCACGAACACTTTTACGGTTCAGTGCACACTGTTGACAAGCAAGGTTATGTGGCCGCACTTTTAACATGAACGTTCATCTAGACAGGTCGTTACAGTTAAAAAAAAATAATGATATCAGTCACTAGTTTTATCATTACGAACTATAAAATAATGAGCAGTGATACATATATGTATCTTACTGAAATCCGTTGTAAAAGAAACTATTATGTTGTGAATAATTACAAATTGTATCACACATTGTTACTTCCTAAAAATGTTATGATCCTTTATAATGTTTCATGAACTTTTAGAAATAAATGTATGTATGATGAGTGTACTGGAATGGGCGGCAAATGTCTGTTGTAAAAAACGCAATGTAGAGGATTTGGTTTGGTTTGGTTTGATTTTAATTTCGCGCAAAGCTACACGAGGGCTATCTGCGCTAGCCGTCCCTAGTTTAGCAGTGAAAGACTAGAGGGAAGGCAGCTAGTCATCACCACCCACCGCCAAATCGTGGGCTACTCTTTTATGAACGAATAGTGGGATTGACCGTCAAATTTTAACGCCCCCAGAGCTGAAAGGGCGAGTATGTTTGGTGGGACGGGGATTCGAACTCCAGCTTAGAGTACGAGGTTTCGAAAGACTTTCAAACAATCTTTTTGAATCTATTCCTATTTATCTGATACGTCATGTGCGTAATTTAGTTACTTTATAAATTGATATCAAATAGCATAGCCGGACCCTGGATCCTAGGTTTCGATGTTCACGCCCAATTATCGCACTCCGCATTTTGGGGAAGTGTGTACGCTACAAGAGTGTTAGTCGAATATAACAAAGAATAAAATATTATGAATGATTATAGATCACGTATTTTCTTACGTCGTCATTAAATCAGTTTTATTTTTAAATCTTTGTTTTTCACACTAATTAAACGCATAAACTTCAGCAGTTCAAGGCAGAAGTCGAATGTAAAATGAATATCATGGTTAAATATGCAACCTAATTAGGATTTTTTTGGCTGTTTCAAAATTCTCGCGCAAACCTACACAAAATCAAGTGCTATAAGCTCATGGCTGTCTTACTTCTGAGCTGAGAAGACAGCCGGAAAAACAGCACCCACCCCCAATTCTTGGGCTACTATTGTGAAACAGAATATCATATTGGGATTTCACTCCCACTATTATAGCGCACTCACGGCCCGAAATTGCGGAGCGTGTTTTTGCAGCAACTATAGGGTTTATAGTCCAGGCACGCTAGCACTAGGCCACGCTCGAACTCTCTTCATAGAGATAACAAAAATAACGCCGTGCCATCGCTATGTGGAGATACCACAGGTTTGCTTAACAAAACTAATCTCCATGAATATATATATATATATATTTGTTTGTTGTTATTCTTGTTAATGATTTTGCTGTGCCAATTTTATAATCCTTAAAGTCACAATACATGAATGTTGCAGTCTTGTTAATTAAATCCCATACTGCAGGCCGAAAACCGCCAAAAACCACTGGTAATTTAGCGTCTGTATTAGCTTCTATAAAGAAACAAGTCCTTTTTTTTTCCATCGATTTTGAATTTCAAATGATATCTATAAACTACGACAGGGTTCATAGCTTCCCCTTAATTAAGAACCCCCTGACGAGAACTGTTCCCCGTTTCTGTGGGAACTTGTGAAATGAGAACGGATAATGAGACTGCACAATTAATTGATCTGTAAAATGGTGAGAAAAAGATGTATTCGGATTCTGAATAATGATACTCCAGATTTAGTGCTTTCGGTAATGGTGAGCTGCATAACAACATGACACTTTTATTTACTGATTTATCTTTTTTCAACCACAGAGATTATCATTTAGACACCCCAACTTCTTCGTTGTGTTCTAGATTTAAGACCGGAAAATAAGTCAATAGATGATTTATTGGAACTGGGGCTTCTAGTTATATATACAAGGCTTCTTTCCAAAACTATAGACAAAACATAGGTCGATAATAATGAAATATGCCCAAAAATTCGGAGTAAATTACATAAACTATAAAAGTTCTTAATTTGAGTTCCAAAACTGCCTTCTTATAGTTTAATTCCTCTTAACATTCAGCCACACAATATGAATTGTGTTTTAAGTTGCCGTTTTTTGTATCTGAAAGCATCAAATTTTCCTGAATTTAGGAGTTCTCGGCACCATGAAAAATAAATGAAAAAAACAACAAGAGGTAAAAAAGAATCCGAGGTCAGCAAATGTAAATGATGAGACAAACAAAGGTTTCGTGATTTTCGTGCGTGTAATTTTAACATAAGTTTTTACATATATTTAGCAGACCTTGAGGCACAGGGGGCGTTTGGCACAACTGTACAGCAGTGCCACCTATCACGCCTTCATTGCACTTTCTATGTACACAGGTAACTATGGAATGTCGAGTTATTCCGTCTTCATACGTTATAATAACGGGTGTGTTTGTGTATGTGAATAACACCCTCATTACACATAAGTTTGTCAATGAAACTTCCAGACGGTAGGTGGAAATCCTGGTTCTGTCACAAGAGCTTACATTGCTTATTTTTTCTATTCTATATTTGTTCCACTGTGGCTTTCATTATCCTCACCCCGCTTGTCCTTTTCATACAAGAAGTCCCACTGATGAAAGTAAGAATTTATTTTGTTTTTAAAATTTTCGCGCAACGCTACGCAAAAGATATCTGCGCACAGCTGTCCCTACTTTTAAGCAGATTGACTAGAAGGAAGGAAGATAGTCAGTATCACCCACCGCCAACTATTTTACCATTACTATTTGACTGTCACTCTTATAGCGCACCCACGGCCCCAGGATGCGGAGTATGCTTCTTCGGCAGTGGGACGTAAGCCGCGAATACCGGGATTAATAGCTCAAGCACGTTATCCACTAGGCCACGTCTAAAGTAAGATAGAAACATGATTAGCGGTCAAGTATTTCCAACAGAAAATAAAAATAATTTTCTATCCTCGTTATTAACAATCACATTACCAATGATGCCGTGTCTTTGAACAGATTGATCCAGATCCTCTCACTGTTCATCATCACATTACCAATGATGCCGTGTCTTTGAACAGATTGATCCAGATCCTCTCACTGTTCATCATCACATTACCAATGATGCCGTGTCTTTGAACAGATTGATCCAGATACTCTCACTGTTCACCATCACATTACCAATGATGCCGTGTCTTTGAACAGATTGATCCAGATCCTCTCACTGTTCACCATCACATTACCAATGATGCCGTGTCTTTGATCCAAATTCCTCTTATAAAATTATTGAGCTCTTTTACATGTCTTCGGAAAATCATTCATTTTTAATCGCAGTAGATATTAAAATCGAAAAGTAGCATAACCAATTATTTTGTGCCCATTCGTTAGGAAAATTTCAAACTCAATTTGGAAGTTGTCTATATAGTTGTATGCGACGATGCTTTGTTTGTTTGGTTTGTTTTGAATTTCGCGCAAAGCTACGCGAGAGCTATTGCGCTAGGCGTCGCTAATTTAGCAGTGAAAGAATAGAGGGAAGGCAGCTAATAATTACCACCCACCGCCAACTCTTGGGCTACTCTTTCACCAACAAATAATGGGATTGATCTTAACATTATAACGCCCCCACAGCTAAAAGGGCGAGCATGTTTGGTGGGACGGACGGGGATTCGAACCCACCACCCTGAGATTGCGAGACAAGCGCCCTAACCACCTGGCCATGCCGGGTCACGCGACGATGTTTCCAGGTAACATCTCTATCCCAGATAAAAGAAAGAAAGTAAAAAACACGTTGTTCATAGTTTTTACAAAGGTATGTATTATGAGGAACGTGAATTGGCCTTTTTGTGAAAATAAAAATTTTCTTTTCAAAATAAGTATAGTTATTCCAAAATATAAAAGAAAACAAAATTAAACGCTCAACTTAATATCTACCTCGAATTAATGTCGGCATTAATTTGTATATTATTGATATGTATTTTATACTTCAGACACGTATTGTAAACATCTGTGAGCAGAATTGTTTATCGGACGAAAACTTAACTATTAGATTAAAAAACAGTTTCCGCCAATGTTATTCAGCCTTCAAGTCAACAGTTGCCATATTAGGCTCAACTTTAGTAATCTTACCAATGTATTTTGCTGTTGTTACTGTCGTTGTTTAAGCTAATATCGATCGTCTCATATTTTACCTCATTTTCCTCTAATTAATATACACACATGTAACAGTAAGTGATGCTAACATCTGATTATAATTCATCATAACGATAGAGCTTTATATGTAATACAGAGTCGTGTAAAGAAAACACTTAATCATAAGGCTAAAACTTGTTGGACTGGACAATCTGCATAATAATTAGACAATATTTCTATCTACTTCATGATGTCTTTATAGCATCTACTTCGCCACGGACATAAAATAATTTTGGCCAATTTCAGTTTCTGCTAACTTTGTCTTTCAGGCGCTATACTTGTTTGTTTCCCATCATAGACCATGACAAGATGGCATAATTCACGACAAGCCAATCCACATACGTGTATGTGATGTTTCCGGTGTAATACGGGAACGTTAGGCTCTGGATGTGCAAGATTTCGCCCTTGTTGCTATGTTTTACGAAACATACTCATTTACCAACAAGTTCAACAACGCCTGTTTAAAAAGCTAAAACAGGATGGGTGTACTATAAAGTATACAAATATCCATATCGAACACACCCGAGATAACAATTGTACATTATAAAATCTGGTTATGACAAAACGTACAAGGTTCTGTACAGTGTTCTTGTTACTTAAACTATCAACTTAGTATGGCACCGTATAGTTCGAACAGTGGGTTTACAACGTACTTCACCGTAAATTTAAATAAGTGAGCAATAGCTATATGTAATTTTTTTGCGAAAGCAGAAAGCACAGTTTTTGCTAATTTCTTGTTTCTCTTGCTTGTTTGTCATTAAGCACAAAGCTACACAATGAGTTAGCTGTGCTGTTCTCACCACTGGTATCGAAACCCGGTTTTTAGCGTTATAAGCCTCCAGACTTACCATTGAGCTACTGGGGGGATAATTTCACCTTTGTGTGTATAATTTAAATGAGCTATGTATTTTTAACCCTTTGATAACACTGTTTGATTAGTGAAACTGATATGCATTAGGCGTTTTTCTTTTACTTTTCAATTTTTATAGATATATACACCAGTTGAACTCAATAATCGTGAAATTACAGAAACATAATCGTAGTAAAGTAGTTGGTTATGACAACATAATATTTCCTGTTGTATTGAAGTAACGTTGTTGTTAAGCCCAAAGCTACACGATGGGCTGTCTGTGCTCTGCCCACCGAGATTATCGAAACTATTTGTCTGCCGTCATAAGCCCTCAGACTTGCTGCTGAGCCACCTGTGGGGTGGGGGCAGGGAGCTTAGTACTAACACCACGGATGCTGAGCAGGATTATAACCAAGTAGTTGTCATGGTAACATAAATACTGATGTAACCAGAGGGGTTTAGTATTTATTATTTAGTAGCACTACACTTACTGAACAGGTTAAGGATTTTTCTGAAAGATCAGTGTTATAAGGCTACTAAGGCTTCATTATGACCAGGATTCATTTGTCTGGTAATCTACTTGAAAAAAAGCACTATGAGCTTAACGTTCACTGCTTTTTGAACTAGTATAGCAGGTCAAATAGGTCAGAAATTATTGATTTCATCCAAGCGCACTATAGACATTTTTTTCCCCATGTTGTTTCTGTTACCTCAATAATTATTTGTTCAGTTGGCTACTTTCTATGTTCTTCATTGTTCGCTTCAAACGAACGCCTTGGAGCAGTATGCTAATCCTATTTCAACACTGCCCCCCAGGGAACCATGCTTGAATGAGACTTTTTTGATTCATACGAACCTCTAGGTTATGCATTGTTCATGTCAATAGGCACCCAAGCCTGTAAGGGGGGGTCGCTTTTATCGCAATTGGAGAATATTGATGCCCTCTGGTGGAGTAAATATAAGTATATGTTTCAAACAAATGGGTACATTTTTTACACATTAGTTGTAGTTGCTGTTGAGCCAAGCACACATAAATCACAAATATATGTGTATGTATAGTTTTGTATTAAACAAAGCTGCAATGTTGACAACTTAAAAGCGTGCAATTGTTCCATGTGAAATGGATCTTGTTAAAGAAAAAAAATATTCTTTTCAACTTCTTTGTATTCATTTTTTAGCCATATATTTATTGCAGTCCTTAAACATATTCGCAATACTTCATCACGTCTTTCTATTACGTGTGTCTTTTATTTCACCTCAGGCATTCAGAACGTCACATGCAGAAATACAAACCTTCAGGTGTCGTTGTCTTTGTATAGAGTTCATCACCAGTAATGATATATACGCCACATGTTGGTGAACTTCCAGCTCCTGAGAAAAGTTTAATCAGGATTTGTTTGTTTGTTACTAAGCACGAAGCTACACAATGAACTATATGTGCTCTGCACGCCGTGGGTATCGAAACCTGATTTTAGCGCTATAAGCTGTCAGGCTTATCGCTGAGCCATCGGCTTTAATCAGGAAGCAAAAGCACAATCCTTCGTAATTTTATTTTTGTCTTCAAATTCAAATAACTCACATTATGTACAGCAAATTTTAAAACTAAGTAGCCAACAAAGGAAGCTTAAAACTTCAATCCTCCCAGAAATAAGTAGAGGTTATTATATGAAATTTACACGTAAAGTTATTAAAGGTCTATATGCACACCATAATTTTGAATTGATAGACTAGATAGACATCGGTTTCACAGTCTGGATATGCTAATCATTTGGCCACGCTTGGCCCATGACAAAAGGAGTTATTTTCAGTTGTGACAAATTGGAGAAATTATATAGAAATGTTTCTTATTACAACCTTTTTATCCATTTCTGAAAACTTCCATATTTATAACTTATACTTATTTATAATTTATACTAGTTTCAAAAATTCAGCTATGTAGAACATCTAACAACAACTCAAATCTAAAGATATACGTGCATTTTGGTTTCTTTATATGTTTGTTTTTAAGGGCAACACTGCAGCATGGACTGTTTGTGCTATACCCACAGAAAGGATCGATCCCCGAACTTAACGTTATAACTCTCTCCAGTTTACTGCTGAACCATTGTTGGGGTAGTGGTTTGGTTTGTTTTGAATTTCGCCCAAAGCTACACGAGGGCTATCTGCGCTAGCCGTCCCTAACTTAGCAGTGTAAGATTAGATGGAAGGCAGCTAGTCATCACCACCCACCGCCAACTCTTCGGCTACTATTTTACCAAAGAATAGGGGGAGTAACCGTCACATTATAACGCCCCCACAGATGAAAGAGCGAGCATGTTTGGTGTGACGGGGATTCGAACCCGCGACCCTCAGATTGCGAGTCGAGTGCTCTAACCACTTGGCCAAAATTATACGTTAACTGGGGGAGAGCACGGCATGGCCAAGTGGTTAAGGCGCTCGACTCGCAATCTGAGGGTCGCGGGTTTGAATCCCCGTCACACCAAACATGCTCGCCCTTTCAGCCGTGGGGGCATTATATTGGGACGGTCAATCCCACTATTCGTTCGTAAAAGAGTAGCCCAAGAGTTGGCGGTGGGTGGTGATGACTAGTTGCCTTCCATTTAATCTTACACTGCTAAATTAGGGACGGCTAGCGCAGATAGCCCTCGTGTAGCTTTGCGCGAATTTAAAAAACAAACAAACAAACTGGGGGAGAGCTCGAATTAATTACGTCGTTTGTGCTCTTTGTTAACCTCTAAAAATGACGTATTTTCAAGACTTACTAAGTCATTGTATATGTCCGGCATCAATTTTAATTTGCTCTGGTCTTAGTTAAGTAAACTTGGCCTCAATTATAACAAAATTAATGAATGTTTGTTCTAAGTACAGCTGTACGTCACGTCACTTTTAACAACAAGGACTCTTAATGTTGACATCAAACTGTATATTTAGATAATATAATATATTGGATTTCAAACTTACAGGACATTTTACTTAAAGATAAAAATTGAAACATAGTCTCTCTAGATTATAAAACGTCAGAATGTAGCTTTCAATTATGCTTTAGCATCATCTGGTATTTCTGTTTTCTTATCTGTTAGTAAGGTAGTCAAAAATCCAAACTCTCTCAAATTATCTCCGGCAAAAGGTTTTATGTTAAGGTGTCCTTTTTTAAATTTGAAGAGGGAAGAAATATTCTTCTTTTTCGATATTTCTACAATGGAATATATTGTGGTTGTGGCTATTAAATATTCTTAACCTTATAACTTCAAAGCTAAGATAAGCTTATTACCTTGTGTTATTGACAATATTATGTAAAACTCAAAGAGCAGTAAATTTTCAACTTTGAGTGCTGAAAATTTCTTTGGTGCTTATATTTCTAATTGACGAGTCACTATGAAATCAAAGTCGACGAAATATTAATTAGTGAAAATTAGTGAATCGTGGCTACCGCTTTCTGGGTTATGCTTTTAGATTTTGTTTACAAATTACCATGTGTTTCCCCCCCCCCCTACCCCCACACACACACACACTTATTTAGTTATTTCTAATTAATGGTTGCTAAAACAACTTAGATAATATTTACGAATATTTATATTATGAATAAGTTTCGTTGTTAAATATTATTGAGTCTCTATCTATGTTAAAATCAAAGCAATTTTAAAACGACATCGTTATATAGTTCGTTAATCCATGTTAAAAGGACAATAGACCCAATGGAATTTTCTAGAAGAATTTACATAAGATGAAATCATTCGTTTGCTAACAGCATGAACATCAAAATATTTAGTAGGTAGGAAATTTAGTTGATATTTCACGTGACTTTATTCACTCAAACAATGATAATTTGACATAAAAATACAATAAATTTATTCATTTATTGGTAAAATAAAAATAATAATTACATGAACTCAGACTTTTATTAAACCCTCTGATGGTTAAACAGAGGAACCAAACGGATAGATGACCTTAAAACCAGAAGAGGGCTACAATAACGAGCTAATATAAGTCTGGCAATAATTTAGTTCACGCTGTTCGAGTTCCATGCACGTATCTGTTCGATCCACAGTAAACAGACCGTAACTGGACCTTTGGTAATTCCGTCGCTTGTATTTTTGTGAGAGACACTCAAATGCAATATACATATAACATTAAGTATATGATCCGTAATAAGAATATTATATATTTTGCTTTCAACAATTTATCACAATTTTAAATACATATTTTTTCTATCTCATTACTCACCAATTACTTATTCTCACCAATACTCTGATGTTTCAGAAACCGAATAACAACATTCGTTTAATGTTCAATCATATGTTCAAATTAAGATTCGTAATTTTAATAATTGATTATTTGTTTGTTGCCCCCCAGTGGCACAGCGGTATGTCTGCGGACTTACAACGCTAGAATTCGGGTTTCGATACCCGTGGTGGGCAGAGCACAGATAGCCCATTGTGTAGCTTTGTGCTTAACTACAAACGAACAAAGAATTTGTTTGTTAAGCGTTAAGCTGCAAACATTGAATATCTGCGCTGTGGTCATCGCAGGAATCGGATACTGATTGTTAGCGTTATAAGCTCTCAAGCTTACCGCTGAGCCAGCCGGGGTTGTTTATTTGAAATGCAATGATAAAGCCTAGTATAGATTAACTTCTGCTTTTCTTTTACTAGTATGATAATTTCAATTATACAATAATACCCCACAAATAATACTACCAAAAACGCAGACCACTGAAGTGTGTTTTTTCATGTTCGTAAATTAAGGTTAGTAATACATTAATTTTAACCGTTATACTTTTTATTTGACTGTAATTTGACAATTTTACAACAACAACTATTCTCTCATTAAGAGTGACAACTTTTACTTTCTGTTTTTTTTTTTGGTTGATGAAAGGCTTCAATTTTCCTTTTCGTTTCTAACTAAGGGTCATTATTTTCTTCATTTTTCCGCTGAACTACACTTTCAAGGTTCCAAAGGAAAATACTCAAAAATCCACAAAGATATTAACAAGACTGCACGATCACAGTAGTTTAGATTCTTACAGGTGGTACTTTGGGAATGAGGGAGTGAGTGTATACTTCGACTGAAGTTTGATTGGTTGGACACAGGAAGAGAAGCTGCTCATATCATTTTACACAACTGATGTGATGGTCAGTTCAGTTCACCTGAGATACATACCGGTGAAGATACACAGCTGTGGATCAAGCTTCTATTATACTATTGTGGTACCAAAG
>NW_013666792.1:212586-236368 GCF_000517525.1 Limulus polyphemus
AACAAACAGTGGTACCAAAACTTTACTGCCCTTTGTAGTGTATTAGGCGCTCTGAGTAAAGCCATCACCTCAACAATTAATGCTAAATTTTGTTAAGCCTGATAGAGTTAGGCTTGAAGCAAGGGAAAAGCTATGGTTCTGCCTTGCTATTAAGGCCATTTATTGCCAAACATGATTACCGTCTCTAATTTTGGTTGGTCATTCGTATCTTAACAATAGACCTGCTATAGAAGTTAATCAAGGAGAATGACCTATAGTACAGATGAATTGCATTTTTTGGTACAACCATTCAATGCTAGCTACTCAGAACTCATTAACATGAGTATATATTGAAGTGGAAGATACAATGCCTCCAAATATACGAGCGTTATTTTTTATGTATTACAAACACAGTTTAATGTGTTGCCAGCATCTGCTACATTAATGGAATTGACATATAAGACACACTATTATTTGTCCAAAAATCAAGCTGCACGTACACAAACAATCTTTCATCTAAATTCAAGGTTTGTTTCAAATATGTTTTGCAACCATGTACATAACAGTTACAGGTATGACCAGTAAAGGATACTAGATATAAAGCTGATATTACATCAGCCACACTACATTTATTAGCACAAGAATTGTTGGCAAAACATCTGATATCAGTGGTCAAAGATTGTGTAGGCAACCTCGATTTAAGACACGAACATAAATTCAATAGAATAGTGGGTGTTAATATTTGCTGACTTGCTTGTAGGACCAGATGAACAGATAGGTACAACAACAGTATGCTTCTGAAAATTTAAAAAATGGTGTTCAAGCAGTTCAAGAAAGCAGGTTTGAAAATAAGCCAATAAAGTGTACATATATGGGATTTTTCATCCATATTATTGGCAAAGACAGAGTATATCCTGATCCTGCAAAGATCTTACATGTGACTGAAATAAAAATCTACAGATTTCGATGCTTTACACTCTGCTATCAATGTTTTGTGGCTAACTTCTCCAAATTGTCAACACCCTTGTCTGCTCTGACTAAAGCTGATTGTATGGCTTTGTTGTAGGTCCGGTATTGGCATATCCCAAGCAAGGTTTCTATTCATCCTAAATACAGGTGAATAGTGGAATTGAAGACTAATTGTCACATGTGCAAAATAGTATGAAAAGAGTAATCATATATGCAAGTTGTACTCAGAGGATTTATGAACACAGATACCATGGACACTGAAAGAACTGCTTGCATTTATGCTACTTATCAAACATTACTGCTACTACTTGTGTGGTAGAAGATTTGCTGTTAGAGTGGATCATACATCACTGAAGTACTTATAAAGCTCAACAACTAGGAAAGTAGCTCACATCGGATTACAACATTGCAGGAGCACCTCTTTGTTGTACAAAATTACAAGAGTGTAACTCTGTTGTATAACAGTGTCCAGGCAGCAGCATGGTAACAAAGATGGATTGTCTACCCGTTAATGTTCAGCTTCTCGAAATTATGCAGCCATAAAAATCGTTACAGTAACAGTAACCAATGTTCAGATAGCCACTGTAAAGTTATAACCAACAGGTAAACTTTACCGTAATTAGTAATGGCCTGCACATATCAGTTATCATAATCAATCTCTGAGATAGGACTTGAAATTTTCAAAATTATTCTTAGCAATGAAGAAAGTAGAACTCTTTGTTTGAGTTTTCCTCTAAGCAGCACACAGTGTTCACACAATCTCTCATTATCTAAATAACAAAATAGCCTGAATATCCACTTTTTCGTTGGCTGTAATGTAAGAAAAGTATGGTGCACCCCTGTTTATGTCTCATGTAAATTCCCAAATATATTCTGTTTTAGAGGCCTTTGGACCACTAGTTCCATCATAGGTTGAGCTTCAAGTCTACGAGGCTATGACTAGGATTCAATAAATCACTTTACAAAGAGCATTACCAGTGCTGGATATGGGCTCTTCGGTTGCTACTACTGAAACTCCTAATTTGTCATATATGGAAGCCATCAACTATTGAAATTAATCACCACTTGTATGGTTTACCAATAGCACAATTTTAAGCTCTAGGAAACTCGACGTGGATTATGAACCGAACTTCAACAGTCAGTTGTTTGTGGAGCTGCGTAGAGATTTAGGTGTAGTAAAGAAGCAAATTTCACAGTATCATCCTCAACCTGATGACTTGGTTAAAGAGATTGTATATAACTATCAAGTATATGCTTGTAAAATTTGTGAAATCTGTCTAAACTAACTGTGATGAGAACCTTCCATATATCATGGTGGTGTATTGAGCAACAGAGAAAAGTCAACTGGCTGTTCACTAAACATACTAATGTCTTAACAAGTCCTTGAATTCATTTGGATGCCCAAGAGGTCCACTAACCTATCTTCACTATTTTCAGTCTCTCGTTAAATAAATATACGACCTGAAGGTATGGTACAAGGCCTTTTATACGAATTCATTCATTTACAGGGTTTCCATAGTAAATTATTAAGGAAAACTTGGTTATCATGGGGAAAACATGTAATGTGATCTGGAGGCATTCAATATAATTTCCGTAATCCAAAATATAATTTGAATGATCCACTCGTTTTGTGCAGACAGCATGCTTGCTAGGATTTGGTGACAAACATAAAGATGATTCCTTCAGATGCTGCACACCATGAATTTCACCCATACACAAGAAATTAGATATGAACAAACTTCTCTTCCACACACAAAAGTGGTGTTAACCCATTCTTCTAATGTGAACGACAAATTTGATTAATGCTTGTACCTGTAATCAAAAAAGGGTTTATATGACAGATTACTTCTGAGTCACCATGTGTTTGAAATATTAAGTTGATGAATATATATATGTACAAAGAACGCAGTTTTCGGGCATTGAATAAACAACTATTTAACTATAGTAATGAACCATACAAAGGTGAAACAGTTGTAATAACTTATTTAACAAAATTATAAAAATGAGCTGAAACCTGAATACTTTAATGTAGAACGGGATTTTCTAGTGGTTTGAATCTAAATCATCGCGAGTAATCTGGTTTTATGTTGCTTTAAGTAAAGCTGCTGATATAGCTTCTGTAACAAAGAAAAATAACATAATGAACTCTATTGTTTTTCAGAGTTAGGACTGAATGTTTCCAATTCGTTGAAATACAAATATTAGTAAATTGATAGCTTTTATGAACTTGTTATGTCAGATTAAAGGGAGAAAAATGTGTATTCCTAATGACTTTTTTAATGCTGTAGTGATAAGTTACATTTTTCATATATTTAAAAATTCACGAGTTAACAAATTGTTAATAATATTTCCAGTATATCTGTGTAAGTGACAGTTCCAATATGTTTGGTAAGTATGGCTTGAAGCACATGTGCACTGAGTCCTACTAAGCCTCTTACATAGGAAAAAAATACTGTCTCTACCCCACTCTACTACACCCATGCAATGCGTTGCAAATTAGGTGATGCTCACTTGTATGTGAGCCTGTATACATAATGGTTCGTAGAAGTAGCTGTCACTAAATGATACCTGTCAGAGTCTGGCAAGTAGGAAAGGTAGTCTTTTCTTATGAAGTCTGACTTGACAAGTACTAAGGAGACATTTATTTAGACACAAGGTATGTACGAGTACCACTGCAGGAAAATGACAGCTGTTATATATTATTGTTTAATATCATATTCTAAAATGTTTCTTTTGACACTTAACCTCATGTTTCTGACTGAAATTCTTAGTAACTGGAAGCCAAGTTTAAACCTAGCTTTCGCAATAAAAAGCCGTATATCATGCCTTCTAGTCATCTACTTCTTGAACACAAGGCTGAAAATGACCTAAAAAGTCTAGAAATGTGTATGAGCTGAGTGAAGATAAGTTATAGGGCTTCTTAGATATCCCAAAATATCTGATAATATACCACCAATGCCCACACATGGTAATGGACATAGCACTCTTAAAAACAAATGCACCATCATAGCCAACCAACACTGTCACCCTCATTCTAAAGAAGCAAAGAGATCATAAGTAGTTATCAAGAAGCAAAAGGTATTAGACCCAATTCCTGCAGTGGAATCGATGCCTTCAGAAGCAGAAGCAACGAAGACTATGACACTCTTTGAAGCTCTTGTGATCACTAGCAAACAATAGTTCTTGTGCCTTATGTTATGTTTTGTGATGCCACAAAAATTTCGTGACAAGGATCAATTCTTCTAGCACTCCAGTCAAAACCATAAGATCATGAAGGGCAAAGAGAAAACTTGGAGGTTGAAGAGATTTGTGACATTAAAAGGGGATGAAATGTGGGGCATTCAACACTTCCAGTCAACCAGTTGATCCACCGCAATACCAGTTACTGTTCCAAATTCAATACAAATATTGATGAATTTCATGAATACCATTCAACTAATATTAAATTGTGAGGTTTGGGTAGCTATGTATACAGAGGCCTGTGCCCTAGTCCACTTGGAAGAGAATCACAGATCCAATTACCATTATGACTAATGAAGCACATGTGCTAAAGGAACTCTAAAGAAAATGGAACAGATATTCCAGCAGGCCAAAACACTTCTGAAGGCGGTGGGTTATAAGTCCTCAGAAGCCATCAAAGGGTTGCTCTTCTTCATGTATGTATAATATATAGATATTTTTTATGTTTCTGACTAAATAAAAGTCAGATTGACACAACAACTTTAATCCTACCTTTTACTATAAAATACCTTATATTAGGCTTTCTGGTCACCTGATTATCTAATTGAAACTGAAAGTGACCTAGAAGCAAGGAGACTATTACGATCTCAGTGAAGACAAATTAGCAGACTTCCGGGTATTTCAAAATCTTTGACAATACCTACACAGAAAGATTTTCTGATCTTGTGTAAAAATTGACAAGTACATGAAAGGGTTTAAGTAAAATTTGGCATGCTATTCCATCGCTATTGTAGTCATGTGACTCACTGATTTGCATATTCAAAATCATTTTAATTTAATATACTCAACCCTTTGCGCATATAACAGTTTTTAATTGTTGTAATTATAACCATATATTGTCGTTATTTGGCGTTCGTACGTAGTGTTATGCCACCAAAAATTGATTGCTTTTGGTAATGACATTTACCAACCTTTTACAATGTGAAATATTCATAAACTCAGATCAAAAAGATGTGTTTATATATATCAATGATTCAGAATTTTCAAGATAGCGATATATCTTGTACATAATGGCATTGTAACACAAAGGAATATAATGAACTTGGAGTACCACAAGCATACAGAAAGAGACACGTAACAAGTCATACTCCAGCTGTGGTGAGCAAGGTGTGGCATCGTGTAATACGTAGTTTCGTATAGTCCGGACACCGGGTGAGCATGTTTTGATGTGACGAGGATTCGAACCCGCGACCTACAGACTGCGAGTCGAGTGCCCTAACCACCTGGCCATGGCGGGCCTTGTGATAGGTGAGAACCCCCGAACCCAAAAACCGTCCACGTATCCATAATCAAGAAGAAGTTCAATCTGGTAAACCAACACAAGCCATGTGTGCATAAAGTGTTTCCACGATATCCTTTTAACTGTCTCATATCTCCAGTAGCTAGAAGATAAAATGGACATTCATGCTATTCGATACGAAGACATATAAATCAATTGTGCGTTCCTAACATTACCATATGGACGAAACACCAAAATAAACTCTATTATATTTCTTATATGATATTTAAACCGACATTTTAGTATTTGACATGTTTAGCAGATAACGTGCTAGCTCATTGTTATTAGTTTCTAAGCTGATATCATACACTGACAAGGTTTACAATTACCAGTGATATTGTATATACCCCGACTTTCACCATCAGTTTAAATTAACTGTTATTTTTACAACTAATAAATAAACCTCTTTTTAGGAATTGAAATTCTTAACCTGGACAATATCTTATGCGACACACTGGCTAAAATACCAGGCCAAAGAAACCTAGAGTTCAGATATAGCCATCTCTTATTCTGAACTACTCATCAGAGAGAGGGAAACACTCGCCATCACAATAGCTTTAAACTGACTATTGGAATTGGGTGTTACTGTTATAAAGCACCAACATCTAAAAGTGTACAGCGTGTTTAGCAGCATCACGGCTCGAATCCTAGACCTTTTGATCAGGTACCTCATCACGCTAACCAGTGGGCCATGGCCTAACTTATTATTAACGTCATTGTAATATATTTAAATATAATTGTAATTTAAGACTTATAATGCAAGTTCACAAGTTAATAGATAAAACACTTTTAACTATCAACTATGACAAGTTGTTTTAAACGTAGTTCGAAACCTTTCCTTTTCTGCATGTCGGAGTCCTGTCAAACATTTGGCTAATTAAATTTAAACTAAAAAAAAACTGACGAAAACATTAGAAGCAACTTTTAAGCTCAGCTTATACTTTACTTCTAATGACATGATTTACTGCTTATTCAACTCTTGTTAATACTCTATTTACTATTGTTTGTTCTTCTTCCCCTCTTTTATGAAATATTCTATTTAATCTCATTAGTTCACAAAATCATGTTAATAATGTAATTACGTAAATTCTGCGAGGTAATGCACCCCCCTACATTAAAAAAAAACAAACTCTCATATAGTGGTATAAGACAGAAACAGTATTTATAAAGTATGTTGGCGTTACGAATTTGGAGATTAGGGTTTTATTAAGAACTTTTCGATTGAAGCATGCTTTAGATTTGCCGGAAAATTTATCTCCTATTGTGATCATTTCCTGCTTTAAGAACCACCACTCACAATAACAATGTTGTTATAATTACAATTAGTTTTATTACCCATAAACTACAGTAAATAATAGGTTTCATTTTATTTGTTTTACTGGTTCTGGTGATCTGTACAATATATATATTTTAATACACAATTAAAATGTTCCCGATCTTTTTCACATCATTTAATCTTTTCCAACAACAGAAAGGCACCTTAAAAAAAAAACAATAATAACACAATTACAACAAGGGAACAAATTTCAAAATTATTTTGCTAGTGATTTACGTTTTGATTCTGGTAATTCTGTTGTTACAAGTTGCTGGGGAGGAAAAGCCACTTTGTTGTCTTTTGGTTTGTAATAGATTCATATAATGCTAAGATCTATAAGGGGAGTTATTATCTGCACATTCAATGTTCTACAGTAATTAGAAACTAAAGCTTTATTTGAATTCAAGTAGTTCGCTATTTGATCTTCTCTAGGTTGCAAGTTAAGAGTTAAGTTTTATTGATAATCACTATGTTGGAGCTTCTACGGACTTAAGTACTTATAACGCTATATTTAATTAAAAGAACTGCATATTCACAAAAGTAACGTGATGTCACATACTCTGTGCTACATCCGTCCGTGTGCTTTCAAGTTATCGATCTATTTTCGTTAAAAGAAACATGGTAAGTACATAAAAATAATACTTTCTCTCTCTCTCTAGTAAAACTGTTTGTGTATGCATTATATACAATAACATCATTAACAGTTTTGATCTACTTTTTCTCCACATCAATGAAAAATTAACCGTTTCATATATTAACAAAAATATTTGATTGAAGTCACTGGCGTGATTAATTAACTCCCGAAAATTTAGTCTGTCCTATAGGAAAGATTCATCACTTAGTTGCATGCTGTCACCTTCCGAGTCCAAAGTAAAATCCAAGCTTTCATTCGTTAAACCACGTAGGGAGTGTCCGATCTCTGCAAGCTCTACTGAGGCAAGAGAACCTGCTTCAGAAGAACCGTCGGGCGAAAGTTCGTCGTTGCCCGTCTTGCGGAGAACTTCTGCTAGAGCAGAGATATAGTTAATAGCCAGCCGTAACGTAGTAATTTTAGTTAGTTTTGAGTTTTCGGTTTTATTTTCGACAGGAAAGGCAGGTACGACGTTACGCAACTTTTCAAAGGCCTCGTTAATTTCTTTCATTCTAGATCGTTCGCGCTCATTGGCAGTTTTCCTGCGGTATTTACTCAGTGGAGGAGGTTTCTGTTTCGGAACACGCTTCTTTTTCGTCTGTCGTCTAATCTCCGTTTCAATACGATTTCGAATCGACCTTGGTCGGAGGTTATATTCCAAACTTGGTAATTCGACACTTGCATAGCTGGAACTGTCACCAGAAACCACGCCACCTGACGACGAGCAATATTTTATATTTTCAACCTCACTTTCATTGTTTTTAGTCGGATGACATTTCATTGTAGTTGGTGCACGTCTGTCGTCGGTTGTATCTTTTATTGGTGAAGAGCTGAATGCAATAACGTTGTTTCCTGTTGTGCTTACAGCATCTATGTGATTCTCAACTATAGATGGAGCTGTTGCAGATGGAAACTGGTGATCTTGGACAGGTATCATTGAAACAGTATCCGCGAGAGGGTCTCCCTTGACTATTGTTGTCTGGAAAGAACTGCTTCTTCGATCTTGTTCGTGTTGATCCTGTTCAGTGAAGGATCGCTGGGTAAACTCTTCCGTAGACGGGCATAGTCCCAAGAAAGAATCAATGGATTCGAAGTCAAAATCTATCATATGAAGAGCCATATTTTGTTAACAATACTTGAGCTACCAAGAAATGAAACTAAAAGAAACAGAATATTGCATTTGTATACTACTCAGAACAAATTACTGTCTGAAAACCACTGTGTTGAATTTCTAGCTACTCTAATGAGGGCAGTCAAAATGTTTACAATTTATTTTTGAACGAGTTACTGGTTTACTGGCCCTCTAGAAATCGCTCACCTAAAAGTGAAATAATCTCTTTACAAACTACTTGCACAACATAGTTTCCGACAGTAACAAAGAAGAGTGTGATACAGTCTCTTCTCAACTTGATGGACCTCCGGGCAGCAGATGGTGAAGGAGGTTAGTAACGCAGCAAACTACTTTTTTTCTTACTGAAGAATTCGGCGAGGATTGCTTGCCTGAAGCTGAAGTAACTTCCCTCCTATAGATATGTGATCTCCACTATACCAGGGCGTATCTCTGTTGGAGAATAATTCAAAGTGTTATCAATATACCGTTGTTGACGAGTGTTTTCAGTGCATCATTTTTACTCAACATATTCATGAAATAAATGATAACCAAAGAGTGGTTAAATGTAAATTCTGAGAGGGTCCCTAATTGGTACTATAGACTTGACTAAGACTGATTATCTAGACAGGAAAATGTGTCCCACTTGTGTAATCGTTCTACGATCATTGAACAAAGACCTACAGTTCCTGATATTTTCTAATTAACAATCTCAAGAAGAATTAAATTATATTCACCGATAGAAATAAACAATTCTAAAGCTTTAATGGTAAAAAAAGGCTAATTTTATGGTAATTAAGAAATCACACAACAAATATTAACACAAAGGTAAATAATATTTCGGAAACATTGAACCAACTGATAAAAAATATTACATAAAACAGATGACAATGGTTATCATACTTGTATGTAATGCAGCAATAAATTATGCATTAAACACTCACGTGTAGCTCAACTTGTTTCCTTGTTATTACGATCAAATAATGAAAATCAAACCGATCGACTCCCTATTCCAATTTTACATTTCCTGATAATGCTTCCAAACTCATTGTTATAACCAAAACGTGAATGACTAAAATGAAACTGAATGGTTAAAATATATAGCTCTAATAAAAAGAAACACCTCACTAAATCTGTTGAACTTTCTAGCATTTACATATTTCACCATAAACTCTATTAAAACGTATACAAAATTAATAAATAAGCTGAGTTAACTTACAGAAGCAAATCACACAGAACATTTGAAATCCCCATTATTTAATAGAACTCCATATGAATTATTTTAATCAGTATGCTTTTTTTTTTAAAGCCCCAGTGTCTTAGCGGTAAGTCTAAAGGCTTATAATGCTAAAATGTCGGGTTTGGATACCCATGGTGGACAGAGCACTGACAGCCCATTGCGTAGCTTTGCGCTTAACAACAAACAATATTTTTAGCCGCGGCATAGCGGCTCATAGAACGGTTTTGAGTTTGTTTGTTTGTTTTTTATCAAGTACAAACTTTTAGCTCATAGCTTCGTCATTTCTTGACGGATTTGAGATCTAATTACAGTTTTGGACTAAAGAGATCAAACCCTTTCTATTGATATATTTGACCACGCCCAAGGTATCATAGATTAATTTACTCTAATCCTACCTAAAAGAATTTCGGTACTTTTCCATTATACACCCGCAAATGTTAATAATTTTCCCTTATACTACCGCAATTTTAATACGTTTTTACAATATATAAATATATATATATACATGCATTTTATTCATACAATAAATGTCCATAATAAATCTCTAAAAATATATTAATAAGCATTGTATTCATATAGTAAAAATTTACCATTTGCGGGGGTATAACGGAAAAGTACCACAATTTGAAGTGCCGCGGCTATTGAGAATTCCCTCTTGTTTTAAAAATCCAACACTCTTATATATTTTACTTTCGTAGATAGGTAGATCAAACTAATGTATGGAGTATAACTTTCCCCAAAAGTGAACCAAATTTTACATATTTGGTATTGAATACAGTACACAGAAAAATGTTCTTGTTATAGTAAATGAATGTCGATGGTTAAACAAGAAGTGTAAATGCAGAAGCGACTCCTCGTGGGTCTGTCTAACATTACAAGCTATTTCAAGAATAATTATCTTACATTAAAATCGCGAATAAAAGTTGTGTATTTTCAATTCACTTTAAAAATAAATAAATTCATTTGCAAGTTTTATTTTGGGCGCATAGAAATGTGCATAATTTTAGTTTTAACAAGGAAAAAGTGCAAAACATCATTTTATATGTCACTGATTTAAAGCTATCCTTTCATTGTTTTATTCAAAATTTACACTGTATTCATTTTCACAACCGTGCATAAAATAAAATTTATCTTCGCGAATCTCTTGAGTAATAATAGTTTTCGCAGCGAATCCCTTTTAAGCAGTAATAAATTTTGTAAAATGTAATAACTTTTGAACGTGTTGGATTTATTGAAAACAAAACATTTCTGTAACACATAGTATGCAACACGTTCACAATGAAATCTGAATCTATAAAACGCAAACAGTTCCTATTTCCTTCCGTAAACATTTTAATAAATTAGAAGGTAATTAAAAACTGGCAAGAACTGAAGAATCAGGAAAGTGAAAAAAGACGCCAATCCCAAATTGTTCTCGCAAATTCCTCAAAATTATCTCGCGAACCCCCAGAGGTTCACGAGCCACAGGTTGGGAAACGCTGGATTAAATAAAAGAGACACTGTCTACCCTAACCTAAGTACAACCACATATCGATATCATACATTCATCTTCCTAATACTTCATACTAGTTTCAGCCATACAGACTTCTACTACTTCACCAGCTATTAGCGTTAAATACACCTAACCTAAGTACAACCACATATCGATATCATACATTCATCTTCCTAATACTTCATACGAGTTTCAGCCATACAGACTTCTACTACTTCACCAACTATTAGCGTTAAATAAACCTAACCTAAGTACAACCACATATCGATATCATACATTCATCTTCCTAATACTTCATACTAGTTTCAGCCATACAGACTTCTACTACTTCACCAGCTATTAGCGTTAAATAAACCTAACCTAAGTACAACCACATATCGATATCATACATTCATCTTCCTAATACTTCATACGAGTTTCAGCCATACAGACTTCTACTACTTCACCAACTATTAGCGTTAAATAAACATTGCAGTAGTAAATTTTTTATGCTGCTTATATTTAAATTACTTTTCGTTAGAACTTTTGACTGTTACAGTCCAGTTCGGGTGATCAGTTTTGGTGTTGAACAAAAGGTCTCCTCCGCCGTAACTTAAGACACACAAAATATTTATCTAAAATGATTAATTTAAAATAACTATGGCTTGAAATCTGTAGTGGGCACATTAAAACGAATGTGTTATAAAACATCCACAACCCAACGTGATTTATATCTCGGATATTTATTTAGACGTATTGCAGCTGGTTTCCAATGCTTTGCCAGCTTTCAGCGTTCCAACACAGTAACAAGTAAAATCCAACTAACAATACTCAAATAACCTTCCTCTTTCAATTAAAGTCGAGCACAGTCTAGTGGTTAGCCTGACCGGACTGTAAATCCGAAGGTCCATTTTTCGCATCCAGTTGCCTCAAAAATAAGGTCCACACTTTGGGATTGTGGGTGCGCTATAAGATCCTACCTTTTGATCAAATAAGAGTAGCCCAAGAGTTAGCGGTGGGTGCTGTTCAGTAGCTGACTACCCTCTTGTCTATCCGTTAAAAATTAGGAACGACTATATGTAGATAGCCCTTGTGCGACTTTGCTCAAAACCTCTAATCAAACAAACAGCCACTTTTGTTTGTTGTTTGTTTGCAGTTAAACATAAAACTACACAATGGGCTATCTGTCTGCCAACTGCGGGTATCGAAACCCGGTTTCTAGCGTTCTAAATCCGTAGACATACCGTTGTGCCACTGGGGGGGGGGACAAAATACACTCAGTCGCAATGCTTAAATATTTACCTAAAAAACAATACTGATCAAATGTTTAATTTATTTTAGCGACTATACGATAGTCTTTTCTTTTTCTACATACCAAAATGCTTTTCCTGGTCTATTCCAAGATGGATAAGCTTCTGGTTTCATAAAATTGGTTAATAACTGTCATCTGTCCTCAATTATCACAGTATCTCCAACGCTTACTCTTTTGCACTTTTCTAAAAAATGAGATTAGGTTGTTAAATATACCTATTTTATTTCACTTTTAGGTTTATTAATGACTTTCTAAACTATTGGTTCGGAACTGTAAAATAGATCATAGCCTAACGTTTCTGCGGGCGAGAAAGAGTTCCGGGATAAATTTAATAAAGATCTAATGTCTGGTCATTATTATTACCACTACAGTGTTGATCTCGAATAATGCTACTGTTCACTTGTTCTCGTTCGTTATGGCCATTTCTCTATTACTGTATTTATATCTTGGAGACATCAATTACCAATCTCTAAAGGGGGTTGACTTGTTGGAGACCAGACTTAACTCTGCCTCCTGGCGGTGAATTCTATTGAACGTAATAGAATAATGTAAAGTGGATGACTGTCTTAAGAGTGCGTGTCTCTCTTGTAATGTTATAAAAAGTTAGAGCTCTACCTAACGTTTCTGTTCTTCCTAGTCAGATTGTGTGTGTAGCCTGGTTATTGAGGAGTAAAGTGCTAGGCCTAAGGTGCGGGGTGTTATTACTTACAAAACAACTTGTAAATGATCTTCGATACTTCGGTGCCAACATCACGCACACCACAAACATTTATTAAGAACAAATATAGGTTATAGCTCAGGCGGCGGCTTAGATTTATGTCAAATCAACTTTTTATGGATTTCAGCGCTGCCAATCAGTTTTAACGAGCACCCTATATCCCTCCAGGGGGACCGAAGTTGATAACAGTGAGCTAGTGATTTTTTATTTTCTTTTGTAATTTGATTTCCTGCATCAGTGAAACTAGTCATTAAAATAAAAATATTTCAGTATTACCACATTTTCTAGAGTAGACACGTTAAAATGGTATTTCATAGAAGCTGAATAGTTTTCTATAACAAATAAGTCAGACCTAAAAATATTCGTAGGCCTAATGTCATGGCGATTAATAATATATTATACAAAGTATGTCTACTCGTGGCAGTAGCTCTGGGTTATTGCATAATCTTTTTTTTTTCTTTAACTTACGTCTCACTTTGCACGGCTGTCACATAATATTTAATTATTTTAGATGATAATTTTCAATATAACATGATATAATCATTAAAAAGTGTTACCTTTATCAAAGAATACAACATTAATACGTAACACATAGCTTAACGGTATATTACTATAATAAAAAAACACCTATTTAACAGATAATAAAGATTACAAATAGACTTCTTTGTTTTGCTGACGAAATTACTAATTAACTTTCACAACAAAAGTATTTCACGAGTTAAAGAACGTGCACGAGAACAACCATAGCAGGTAAAAGTCTTCTCTAACACTAAACATAATGAAATTACCTTCACTATATGGATTTCTAAAATAATACATACTTTTAAAGACAGCCAAGATAAGAAGTAACCAGTAGGCAAATGCTAACACCGATAAAAAAGTACGTTCAAAACAAATATTATCTTAAAAAAACTAAATGAGGGAGGTTTGTTTGTTTGTTTGTTTGTAATTAAGCACAAAGCTACACAATGGGCTATCTGTGCTCTGCCCACCACGGGTATCGAAACCCGAATTCTAGCGTTGTGTCACTGGGGGGCCGATGAGAGAGGAGGTACGTAGTTTTTTGTTGCTTTCCTATAATTTCTTTCAAACGTGCATATTCTTAAAAATGCTTAGAATTAGATAAGAGTAAATAGGTGTTCGTAGTTTTATTCGACCTAACAAAGTTACGTTGTAAGTAATTCGAATAAAAATACTAACATCAGGGAAAAAAAAGGCTTCTCAAAGCTTCATTTATGCGACTTTTAAGAGAGTTGTTTTGACTTAGAAATAATTACCTCGATTTTATAAATGTAACACTTGAATTATTTAAGCGCTTCGTACATCATACGGGCTTGGCATGGCCTGGTGGTTAGGGCGCTCGACTTGCAATCTTCAGGTCACCGAACATGCTCGCTCTTTCAGCCGTTATAATGTGACGGTCAATTCAATTTTTCGTTTATAAAAAAAGAGTAGCCCAACAGTTGGCGGTAGGTGGGGTTCACTAGCTGCCTTCACTCTAGTCTCTCACTTCTAAATTAGAGATGGTTAGCCTGATAGCTCTGGAATAACTCGGTGCGAAATTCAACAAACAAACAAGTAATTTATCATGTTTCAGTTTTACTGAGTTAGCAACTGCAATAATTATGTCACCTTGCTTTGAAAAACTTATAGAACTATAGCATTTTTATATGTATATTTGTTCTCTCACTCTCAGCCGTAGCATGAAGAGTGTACGGTTTACCTTGGTGGACACCTCATGGATGCATTTCCATCAATGTTTGAGCCCAAGACCAGTGCACTCTTTTCACATTTGTATGAATTTTAAATCAACATTGTCAATAGCAAGTTGATGTTTGGTACGTTTTATTATAAATCTTTACTAACGAAGACCGAAAGCCGAGACGCTAAGCGAAAAGTTTAATATTTCAATATGTAGCCAACGTACTTTATCAATTCAATAATATATATATATATATATATAGTGTGAATTTTAATGCTTCATTAATGCCAGAAATGAATTTCAATGCTGTTACAGATATTCCTAACTAAATCATTTAGTACTGATATTTTTTTGGAATTTGGTCAGTTCAACCTGAACGGCACAGTATGTGAAACATGGGCCAAATTAGAGACTCCTAGGGTTCAAGCATAGTCAACCTTAATTTAGACTTATTGTTTGTTTTTGAATTTCACGAGGGCTAGAAGGAAGGCTACTCTTTTACCAACGAATAGTGGGATTGACCGTCACATTATAACGCCCCCACGGCTGAAAGGGCCAGCATGTTTGGCGGGACGGGGATTCGAACCCGCGACCCTCAGATTACGAGTCGAGCGCTCTAACCACCTGGCCATGCCAAACCGTTAGACTTACTAATCAGAAGGAGGCAAGAAGTTCACAACGCCTGCCGAGTAACTGGAATGACTGCCACATTTATAACATCTCCATATATGAAAGTTTGAAGCATGTTCAGCGGCAAAATGCGATTCCAGCCTTAGATCTATCAATTCGCAGTCCGACAAGTTAACCACTAGGCCACGCCCAGCCCAGTAATACTGGTGATACACTAATGTAGCAATATAAAATAGCTACAGTCCTTCTTAATTCATTTATGTGAAAGTGAACAATATCTTTAATAAGTATCTACCAGCTTCTAGTTAATTTTCAAAGAAAACCATTTCCGTACGAAAAAAAAAATCCTACGAAATTAAATTGATTATTTGTAAATTTAATTGTTTTTCTTTTTTGTTCGTTTGTTTTTGTTTAAACATATAACTGCGCCATGGAGTGATTGCTCTGTATTTGCCATCACACGGACCGAACCCCAAATTTTAATAACATAAGCCCCAGGCTCACCGCTGAGCTACCGAGGAACTGTTAATTTGAAATGTCAAGGTAAACCAAAATATAGATTAATACCCACTTGTTTGTAATAGTACACTGTTAATAATTTAAATAATATCAAAACACCCTCCAGTATTTCAAAGTACGGTAACTTGTCTTTAACCATTCTTTTCCCTTCTTTATTTTATTTTTTAAAAACTTTGGACCGCTAGCAATAGATAAATCAACGTGGCGCTCCTATTAGGATTAAAATGAAAAATTGTATGGTCACAAATCTTCAAAAAAAAAACATGTATATAATTGTATTCAAGTAACGAAAGGTTCATAACTCGGGCATGTAATTTCAAATTTAACTTTGTCGGTGCTTATGTTATTCTTTATTATTATTATCAATTCAGTTCAATTAACTTTAATTTATTTTTTTTAAATCTCTTGTGTTACTTACTACACGTGATAGTTATGCAAATTTCCCGTTGTTGATCAGTAAGAAATAATTTTTACGAAATTACAGTTCGACGTTCGTTGTTGTTGTAAAATTGAGAATATATTACTGATTATCCATACCTTTATTTGAAAGCACGTGAACGACAAAAACCAACATAAAATAAGTAACATATCATAAAAATAAATCTACTTTTTGTTTCCCATAATTATCAACTTTTGTTCGGTAATCAAACAGTGATTTGGAATAATTCTATTTTTTTGTGAATGATACAAAGTAGCTCATATTTCAACTTTTCTTTGTGCTTAAATACAAACAAACAAAAATCAACTTTTCCGTTTTGTTGCCTTTGTTATTTTAAAAAGAGAAAATAATAGCAAAGGTAATGTCAATGATTTATTTGCGCAAATCCACCATTTTTGCCCCCCAGTGGCACAACGGCATATCTGCAGACTTACAACGCTAGAATTCGGGTTTCGATACCCGTGGTGGGCAAAGCGCAGATAGCCCATTGTGTAGCTTTGTGCTTAATTACTAAAAAACAAACAAAACTACCATTTTTATTCTTTGGATGGACAGTGTTTAAGCCAAATAGTAAATGAACGGGGGGGGGGGATAAACTTTAAAGGCGCTAACAAAAACAAAGTCAATTTGTATTGAAGTTTGCTTGCTGTGAATAATCATACAAGTGAAAAAAACCAAACACGCCTTGTAAAATTGGCATGATATTCCCATCGTAACACTCGCTCGAAGCTTTATTAGTTCACACGGCATACATGCGAGTCACTAGACCGATCAACACTTAAGCTATTTCGAACTTGGGAAACAGATATATGACTTTTAGCGTTTTGTATTGTTTACAATATGAAAGGCTGGTTGCTATGGAAATACGAAAATGTTAAAGTGTTGAAATTAGGACAACTACAATTTTGTTTTTGTTTATAATCACCTATATTATAACCTGGACAATGAGGGGGCAGTACATAAACACCAATATCTTCCGTAAATAATACCCTCATATAAACGGCTCAAAAGGTTGTTCAAAGTGGTGTGTCAGAGTAGTATGACGAACGTCACGATTTGATCTGCTAAATAATACCATTGGATCACTTTTTTTACTACAAGAGAAACATGCATATAATTATAAATGACGTGTATCAGCTAAACTAGGACTCGTATAATGTTAACGATCTTATTAAGTGTTTAATTTTTTCATATGCATTATAGATAATATACCGAAACAGAGATCACCCAAACCGTAGGTAAAGGTGCGAACAATACTTAGTTATTAACTCACTTCTGTCACAGCAAACAGTACCTATGAAAATGTTTCCATCAGTGGAAGGATGTGTAATTTATACATTCTCCAATGACACACACGTTTACACGCAATTGATACTTCTTTGAGTTCGTGTCTTTGTTAATAGAATAAGAGGTCATCTCATTTCTTAAACGATAAAATATGCTTATTTAATTTCTACGTAACTTCAAAAGGGGTGGAATCTTATCACTGTGCGTGAGAAGAGGGTTCGGGCTAGCTACGCGTCAGGAATAGAGAAAGCAGTGTCTAAGCCAGAGATGTCTTTTTGTGTTATTAAAGGATACTCGTAAAGACTAAAGATGCTAGATACTTTTTACAGTACTAACCAGATGCACATATTAAAAGATATTCTTCTATCAAATCTGTTGCAAGATGCTTTTTTTTTCTCCTATTCGACACCACACAGTACATATTCACTACATTGGTCATATAATTTCTGTAATCCTAAACCTTACCTTCCATATATATATATATATATATGGAAATCACCCAATGATTGTTTTTTAATCAACAATTATAGAATATAGTTCTATTTGTAAACGCAATGAGACGAAGAAAAAAATCGTGATCAACGCCTCCTATAATCATTTATGTCCGGCCTTAAAACAGATACTATATAAAATTGTTAATGAACAACATTTAATAGTAATTTCTCATTACGCTACATAAATACGAGTAATTTTTCTAACTTTTCAAGCATAAGGTGAATAATACGAGTAATTCTTAACTCTTCAGGCATAAAGTGAGTAATACGAGTAATACTCTAGCTTTTTAAAGATAAAGGAATAATAGAAGTAATTATTCTAACTTTTCAAGCATAAAATGAGCAATACGAGTAATTCTTAAGCCTTTTAAACATAGTAGTAATACGAGTAATTCTAACTTTTCAAGCATAAAATGAGTAATACGAGTAATTTTTAAGCCTTTTAAACGTAAAGGAGTAATACGCGTAATTCTTCTTACTTTTATGGGTAAAGTGAAAAATACGAATAATTCTTAATCTTTTTAAACATAAAGGAGTAATACAGTTATTTTTAAACAAGTAAGATAAACAAATGTTTTTTTTTCAAACATCTTAGACATGACGAAAAGTATTCTAAAGTTGTTCATACACTTTCAGAATAGACAGCTATATGCCTCTTTTTTTACAAAACTTTTAAACATAGAATTGGAAAGTTGACTTTTTTAAATCTATATTGCAAGGCCTACCACTAAGAATCGTCAAATGAAACCTTTTAAATAAAATGGAGAGTTCTAAAAATCAACTTTCATGGGTTAGAAACACAAGTTTTATGGTAAATATATAACCCTGAAAGTATTTGAAAATAAAGCATTTTGCTTAATACACATTCCTATATAAACACGCATCATATAGCTCCGTATATATTTCTTATTCAAGAAAACTATATCATTATAATGGTATATTAATGAGAAATGTGTCGCTTCAAAAGTTTCACTTTTCCCAAGTCTATATAATAGAAAATATATATTATAATAAGACAGATTTTTTAAGCGCAAAAATGCACAATGGGCTGTCTGCATTGTGTCCACTGCAACGATTGAACCCCAAATTTTAGCGTTATAAGACCCCAATCTTACACTGAGACACTTGGTATAAAAAAATTGAGGGCGTATAATAAAATAATTGGTACTTTGGAAAGAAACATTGTAAATATCAGTACTACCAAGAACACTGGTTAAAATCCACGAAACACTAAAAAACGAGATAAAATGTTAATTTGAAATTATTGAAATCAGAAACGCAAGACTGCTAATTAAAACATCAGAATAAATATCACATCAAATATTTGAAGTAAAATACATCTTTCAAGATACTTCAACAAAATTGATGTACTTTACAGTTTTTGATGTCTGGGATTTCCAAATAAAATATCAAAAAAGGAGGTTTTTGTATATCACCTCTATAGAATTAATAGCATACGTAACAGATTCCAATTCTTAGTTTTTGTACTCACCTTTCTTAAGAAAGTCGGTCTAGAAAGAACCTATATGGCAAAAAAATCACTCAGCGATTTTAACGGACTGCTCATCCAGTGTCTCTGTGTTGCGTCTGGCTAACCAGCGTCACCATTTACTCCAGAAACAAGATACCAAAATCTTTAAAACCTGTCTGCAGCTTAGGGTGCCCTCTTCCAAACACCAACCAATCATTATCTGGATATTATCAACGTCATCATGCTGTATGACGTCTACTTGTCAGCTGACGATATTTTCACCTACTTTCCAAACACGCTCATTAATTGTATCTGTTTGTCTTCCAAGTGATTTTAGCTTAAAAATGGCAGAACTGACCAGTAGGCGATATAAACAACATCACTAATGTTCTGACCGATATGAGTGTCCGTTATATGTTAGTGTGTGTAAGAACGCGCAGACCCCGTGCACAAAGAAAAAGTATATTATTCTTTTTGGCATAACAACTGCAAGAATCAATCAACTCTTGTTCAAAGACAAAAAGGATTTGCTTTTCCTGTTGTGTGATTATTTAAAAACTCTGCCTTAACAAGTATATTAACATTTATGCAACACACGTGATGTGTGTGTTTTCAGTTACTGAACTTAAATTTATCTCACTAAAATATTACAGTTCGAAAGACTTTACTCAATAGGTTTAATATCATCACTGGTGTTCATATTTCTTAACAAATATACTAACGCATAAAACAAAACTTGTGAAAGCTATCAGTAAGTGGGGTATTTTACGAGTTGCTTTAGATTACACATCACAACTGTTGACTAAACTCAAGGAATCATTATGATTGTCGAGATAACTCCTTCAGCGTGTTTTATTATAATCCAGAGAGCCGGTTATTTTAACCCAAGATTTTGAAATATGCCAAAATTAATTCAGTCCTAGGTTTCGAAGTTTGCGCAGACTCTTTAAAGTTGATAGATTTACGTCTTCATTTTACGTCCGTCGGAATGGCATTCTTTAAGAAGTTCAATTGTTGGCAAACTATATGTACTGTGCTTAATAGTAATTATATATATATATATATATTAAACACGTACAGATGTATGGTATAAATATAATAATACATTTAAATTCAGCAAGAAATTCATCTGATGAATTAAAAAGCCATAGAAACTGATTACCTACTTGAAAAAAAACAACAGCACAAAAAACATATACACTATAAGCTATATTTACCATTTATGGCCTCTTCGTCTGGAACCTTTCGATGACTAACTACTGAAAAACGAGAAACTTCATCCAGGCAGTCACCTAATAGGTGTGCCTCGTGAACTGACCACAAACTCGCAGTGCTGGATATCACTCTGGTGAGAAAACGCCCTGTATGAAAGGACAGAATGTCTGAAAAAAATTAGCGATTCGTGGGAGGTATCGGAGAATTCAGGTTTATTCTAGTCTCCCCTATATATGAGTTTGCATGTATGAAGTCACCTGCTTCACCTGGCCTCCAGGGCTAACCTTTAACCTCAACGCGGATCAGTGGTTAAGTTGCCGCACAATTTGTATATACACTTGCTTGCGCTCGTGCTCTCTCTTCTTTCGTCCTGAGTGTTCTGATTGCTGGCCTGCTATACCTGCCCATTTGTAGGGCTGGGATGAGCTAGTCTGATGCCATAGGGCGGATCAGAAAAAGCGACCCACGCCATCATTACTTTCATGTTCTTCCTCACACCCGCCAAATCTCTTGAATCCCCTGCTTAGCCCTCTATTTTTTAAGACTGTGACCTCTGAAACAAGATCATGAAATGAAAGAGAGCGTTTATATTTTCCCTCTAATATTAATTATATTGCCTCTACGTGCAAGTATACTATATGCCTTTAAATTATATGATAACTGGTTGGCATTGTTAGTTTTCTTAAAGCGCAATTTACCATAAGGCCAATTATAACAAATACCAATAGGTGGCCTCTTGGATATATTACCCGACAACTAGCCGAAAATATTCCGTAAATCAAAAAAATGTCAGGTAATATTTTAAGAGACCACCTAGTGACACAAAGTGGCAAATATAGTGTTTTTACCTTCAAAAATAACATTTTGTACTTGCAATAATTCAATTTGTATATATTTGTCATAAGTGAATGTGTGGTCACAGGAGTTATGCCTAAACACGTTCTGACCCAGAACTAAGTCCATATGACAGTTCTCTTATATAAAACGATGGTCTTTACACTTTTTTTTCTATTTTAGAGATAAAACCACCTTTGTTTTCTTAACACTAAGAGCTAGAAATTAGGTTTAAATCAGTCTGAAGTTTATAAACGTAACAGTAACTGCCCATATAAAAAAAGTATTGTGTATTTTACGTTTTGTTTATTGTTTTAGTGCAAACTTATACTGTGGTATATCCACTGCGAGGAATCGAACCCCAACATATAGCGTTATAAGTTCGAAGATTTACCGTAAACAGACAGTTCATAACAGACGTATACACCTGTTTAAGTTGTATTTATAGGAAATTATGTGAGATTTGATTCATCTCGTGAGTGTTTCTTGTAACTAATACTAAACTTTAAAACCGGTAAGTCGAACAACTCTTCTTCAGATCATTATTTGTGGTATGAACATTTTATTAATTCACTTTTTTTAAACTAATAGAAAACTCTTCTGCTTAACAAACTATACAAGTTGCGCATGTAGACGAAACTATGGTTCACATGAAATACATCTCATCTTTGGGTTATTTTTATCTTCTGCAAGAAACGAATAAAATAAAAACACGTCAAAATTTACATTTTTTACACTGTTTCTAAAGATTACACCCTATATGAATATACAGAAGTTTAATAAAAGAGGTAATTCAGTGCGTGAATGTGACATTCCCAAACTCTCTGCTTTAAAAATCACATGGTGTACGACCTTCGAACTTAAGTGTGTGATTAACTTTCAACACCAAGCACAAGTCCATCTAGTGAATAGGTCATACACTTATTGTAATATGGGTGGTTATAATTAATACTTGATATAAGCTGTCTGTCAACAGTTGGAACTTGTAATACGTTTACAAAAAGTTTGTTCGTTTGTTATTAAGCACAAAACTACACAATGGGTTGTCTGTGATGTGCTCACCACGAGTATCGAAACCCAGCTTTAAGGGTTATAAGAGTTTCGCTAACAGCTTAAACGAATCACGACATTTGAGTACCTCTGTAGCTTTAACAAACACAAACAGCCGACTCTTCTACTGCCCTATTCATTAGCAACCCGGTGGTGGTTTATATACATACATGCTAATTCCACACCGGCCTGGTGGTTAGGACAACTCAACTCGCAATTTGCGGGTTCGAATCCCGTCACCAAACATATTGGCCCTTTCAACAGTGGGAGCGTTATAATGTGACAGTTAACCTCACTGTCCGTTGGTAAAAAGTAGCCCAAAAGTTGGCGGTGGGTAGTGTTGACTAGCTGCCTTCACTCTAGTCTATCACTTCTAAATTAGGGACAGCTAACGCAGATAGCCCTCAAGTAGCTGTACGCGAAATTCAACAAACAAAATTTCATACATCATACATTTCTGTAACAGGTGTATAATTCTTTCAATTAAAATTATTAAAGTGTCATATTTATATAAAAAACAACAACAAAGAAAGCTGCTTATGGTCTCTAACTTTTTCTTAAGTCTTGTCGAAATCATTTTGTGTTACTGCCAGTTTTAATACCAAACCTGTTTTTGTTTTCTCTTTGATGTTGGACCATTTCCTAAACATTAACATGTATCTGATATACGTGAGTTTCAATTTAAGGATATTAAAAGGCGATTATTTTCTTTACGAATTATTAACCCAACTTTAATATGCTCCAAAATAATATCGATTTACTAATTATTAACCCAACTTTAATATGCTCCAAGATAATATCGATTTACTAATTATTAACCCAACTTTAATATGCTCCAAGATAATATCGATTTTGCTCAACAAACGACAAGAATAATGA